>NW_017308903.1:98329-123960 GCF_000935625.1 Nanorana parkeri | reverse complement strand
TGCAAACAAAGTGATTACAACACCATTATAATTTATGGATCACTTCTCTCTGGCTTTAGTTCAGATCCTCTCTCTTTGTTTGTAGAAATGCACTCTGCACAATACATCTCGCGCCTGTGCTTTCTCCGTCCGATATTTATTTGGAATACGGTGCACTCTGTCCATCTCTATATATTCTATTTCTGTATTATCCAGGAATTTATTAAAAATGTCTTGTACTGACCTTGAGAGCTCTTCTGACCCCACTGTCTCTGGTATTCCTCTTATCTTGATGTTATTCCTGCGGTGTCGATCTTCCAGGTCATCCACAAGTGATCTCAGAGTCTGGAGTTGATTATGGTACTCTTTCATTCCCCCACACACAGCTGAGTACCCTGTCAGTATCTGTGGGACCACTGCTTCCAATGCCTCTGTCCTTTCATGGAATTTCTGAAAGCTCGCGTGTCTGAGCGGACGTCTAAAGACGCCCGCTCAGATCTAGAGAGCTCGGGCCGGCCGTTTTTTTACTACGGCCGGCCCGGAGGTGGTTAAAGGAGTTCTTTAATAACGCACAAAGAATCATAATGAATTCATGAACAACAGATCTCATATTTGTATTTCACTTTTCTAGGTTTAGCAAAGATATGATAATGAGATTCAAAACCTGCTAAAAGCAAGCAACTGGAATAACCACCCATTAGTACTGGTCTTCATAGATTGGAGGTAAAATCTGAAGAACAACAATAGAGAAGGAAGTCTGCATTCATTATTTGGCCTCGCCTTGACTAAGGCCAATGAGAAGCGAGTTGCAGATCTCTACACAGGCAATCCTCACTTCAGTCTATCATGAATTCTGCTGCCAGAGTCATCCACCTCACCAGCCACCACTAGACACGTGCATTCTGATTCGGACGAACATGCAAATCAACTAAATTCAGTTCATTCGGCGGGTTCGTCTAAATCCGAAATAACAAATTTATTATATGCCCGAATATACTAAAACTATATTCGTGCATACATAAATTTGTTTGCATTCTGCGCGGCGGCCATATTGGCCACCGCTCATTCTGCATTTTCAGTGTGCGGTTTCGGAGGCTCGTTGCCTCCAAATCCGAAACAGCAGAAACATTTGTGTTCTTTGATGAAACTAATGGCAGTGTTTTTCGTTTTCAATTTGTTTTCTGACAAAACAATTATTTGTCCGTGCACATGTCTAGCCCCACACCTCTCTCTGCGAATCCCTCCACTAGCTTCCAATAGCGCAACGCATAAAATGCAAAATTAGAGGTGCACCAAAATAGAAATTTAAAAAATTGAGTATCCCCTGTTATCAATGAACAGGAATCCTATATAAGTACAACTATGAATGAACAGGAGGTGGCGTAGATCCCATTCATAATTGAGGATATAGTCAACATACCATATCCTCTATTATGTACAAACAGTCACAGGAGGCTGAGCGAGTGGTGCGGGAGGAGACCCCAGCCTCCTGTGTCACCGCGGCTGTCTCCGCCCCCCCCACTGTGTGATCGCCTGCACTGGCATGCACGGCACTGCAATGAATTGTGGCAAAAATTGTGCATGAAGTTTTATTCTGAAGTAAACTTTAGGTTTGTAACACTGCATTTGTGTATTTTATTTTAAATTAAGGATGGTTTTTATTTAATTTTTTTAATCCAATTAATCGAAAAAAATAAAAAATCAGCCAACTAATCGATTATGAAAATAATCATTAGTTGCAGCCCTAATAAACTGTCCATTTACTCCTTCAGTCAGCTCATTCCTCACAGTTATTACCTTATGTGTCACTTGCCCCTCCTTGTAGATGTAAGCTCTCATGAGCAGGCTACTAACCCTTTTGTATGGTATTGTATTTTGCTCTCTCCCCATATGTTGTAAAGCGCTGCGCAAACTGTTGGCGCTGTATAAATCCTGTAAAAAAAAAAAAAAAAAAAAAAAACACACACAACAGCCTCTCTCTTACACATTTTATACAGGCAAATCCTGGCAGCTGGCAAACATAAGAATAAAGGAAATGCAAATGCCCAGACAGCATAAATAAATGCTTATTACAGTCATGTTTTACACAAACACAATTTTAAGCAGCTTTCTGAAAGTTTAATATATAAAACAGTTTAATATATAATTTAATATATAATATACATTTTAATATATAATTCAGCAGCTTAAAAAGGTGATTTCTGCAAATGGTTGTGAGCTGCCTAGAACTAGAGCTACAGAGTGACTATTTAATTGGACATTCATTCACTTTAAAACATACATCTATATTTAGAACCAAACATTAAAAGGACAAAACAACAACACAGAGTTACTTTAAGTTGACATACCTTCTTCAGTGGGACCGTACTTCGAAACCAGTTGTAGTCCGGGGAGATTTTGATGGCTCCCATGTTGGAGAGAAAAGAAACCTTGACAGATCTGTGGGGTGGAGAGGCAGCATGTGATGAGTCAGTGTCAGGAGAAGCACATACTGCAATCACACACACAAAGGCGGCCTTTCTGCTATATCCTAGTTAGATCTCCCTTATCTGACTAACAGCGGACATGAACAAGATAAAGGGAAACAAAGCTTATAAACTACAAAAAGGTAAAGAGGATCAAAAGGATATTCAAATTAAAAAAAAGTTACATTGTGCTTTATGAAAATTGAGTTTTTATTTCTTTCCTGGCAAAATATGTAATCAGTTAAAGTTGTCAAAATGTAATATATTTAAAGTGAACACATCGGGACAGAAATGGGGGGCTGTCATTCTTATTTTAATACCTAGGAAAACTACACGGGTCAGTAGCTCCAAATTCACAACACATTGTCTGTACAGGACCTGGACTGTGGAAAGAAGGAGGCAATGTCACATTTTCCCCATCACACAATGGTTTAGGGTTTCAGGAAAGCTCCGCTGGCAGATGGGGATGACAGGAGAGAGCAGAAGTATAAACTCTTTATGAGCCCTGTTATTAAAGAAACCTTTCTAGGTAAAGTGCAGGATGTGGTCAGCCTGTGCATAGTCAAGTATTTACACATTCACAATTATTCGTGAAGTATTTCATCCTCCAAGTTTACAGCAGAAACACAAAGCTCTAGGCTGGTTAAAATAAAAATAATAAAAAGCTCAGTTTTTAACACAAACCTTCAATTCAGAGCTGCCCACCCCCCACCGCTCTGTTTTTGCTACTAGATGTTCTCAGTGTTCCAGGGTAAATTACACCCAGCATTGCTTAACCCAAAGTACTAAGGAGATCACATGAATGCATGATATAATGGGGCCACCCACTTAAGGGTTAAGGGGTGGGCCCATGGAGCCCTACATTCATTGTGTAATGGTTCAGAGAGTGACCACCCACCACCAGATGAAGACCAAAGAGGAAGTGAGCTTTGCATGGCACGAGTCTGGAGTTGGATGTTCTCTCAGCAGTTCAGCTTCATCACCTCGCCTTCCCAGAAGTGTGACATGGCAGTTTGCCATCCTTCTAACCTCTAAGCCGCCATTCAAACGCACCGCGTGTTTTTCATGCATCAGCATAGAGCAGCCCATTCTTTTCAATAGGCTGCCCTATGCATGACAAACACACTCCTGCAGCAGTTTGAGCTGCAAGCTTCGTGCACATTGAGGGGCATCTTGCGTGTTAGATTTGGGGTGCCATTAACAAATAACACTGCAAACGCGATACGTGCTTTTTGTGCATTGTATGAACAAGCACAAAAGCTGACAATTTTGCACATGTTCGCGTGTGACTCTAGTGTGAAAGGAACGCAGGTAAACACAGAGCAAAGGCTCTAAAGAGGAAGGACAGGGGCATAAAGCTGCTCAGAGACCAGACAGGAATGACTTTAGAGCTCCTCTTCTGATTTTCGAGGATGAATTGTTCCACAGTGCCTGTAGCTACACAGGTCAGTGAGGATGTGTTATAAAGATCATCTATTGTAGCGCTGAATACTGAAAAATGGCCTGGATGGGAAGGGGGTTTAACACCGCGGATGTCAACTGACTAAAAAAGGAGAATTATGGAGTGAAAAACACTTATCCCCATAATTCAAGCCGACCTGTGACACTGAAGCTCTCACAGGTCGGCTCCATTGATGGGCAAGTCAGCGGACATATACCGCCAATCTCTGACTTCCCGATCCTCTCCTTGCAGAGAGCGGTGACTGTCGGTCACCGCTCCCCGCAGGGATCCCCTCTCCGTTTCTCCAGCACTGACTGAAGGAACGGACGGGGAGGGGGTCGGGCAGAGTCAGCTGTCAATTAGCCAGTGGGGTGGATCTTGGCAGTGGTGCAGCTCTGCGCTCTCAGAATATAGAGGCCAATAGCCCTCTATATAGTGATTTTTTTGTCAACGGCGTGACCCTGAAGAGAACTATAGCCAAAAAAGGTTAGTTCTCTTTTAAGAATGTGAGAAAAACAAAAACATAACTGTCTATAGCCTGACTACAGGTCCACATTAAAGCAAAAGAACCAGCCAGCTACTAAACACCCGAAGGGCTGGCGTTAGCAACTCCATCTAAGTAGGTCTTTTCCTACTTGTGATACTTCTTCATACTCCCAACAAAAAAAGCCAACTTTCACCTTCCTCACCCAAATGAAAAATTTAACTTCCCTTTATTGCATTAAAAAAACACCTTCCAGTCACCTAAAAAAAATGGTAAACTAGAATAATTATATATTGCAGGTTTGCAGAAGCAAACTTCTTACACAAGAAAATCCCTTTCCCTATGTGAATGATACAACTATACAAAACAAAACTTCCCAATTTTCCATGCATTAGGCTCTTTGTGTTGCAATAATATTAAAGGAGAACTATGGGGTCAGGGCTTTTCCCCATAGTTCTCCTTAGGGTAACGGGAGGACACAAACTAGCGTCCTCCCGTCACCCTAAGCTCAGTATACTGCGAGCTACAGCTCACAGTATACTGAGACGCCGCAGCTGAAGCGGATCCCGACAATTATGTCTGGATCCACCCAGCTGCATGAGTGACAGCTGGCTCTGCCTATCTAGAGGCAGAGCCAGCTGTAGCCGCCCCCTCCCCCGTCCGATCCGCCAGTCAGCGCTGGCAGATCGGAGCGGGGAGGGTGGAATCCAGTCCCTCCCCTGTCACGGCAGAGAGCCGTGACAGTATCGAGAGGTGAGCGAACGCCGCTATGTGTTCGCTCACCTCCCGATCTACTGAGCCGACCTGTGACAGTCTCATTGTCACAGGTCGGCTAGAACTATGAGGTGAGTGTAAAGCACTCACCTCATACTTCTCCTTTAACTACAGGCCATGTGTTATTAAAAAACAAAACTCCAATACGAGCTGCATATGACCAGCAAGAATCAGAACAGATGGCAGCCTAATAGAGTCACAACAGGAAACTGAATGCAGAAATAATGAAATACTAGAAACAATCTGCTAAAGTACACTGCTCCAACTGAAGGGATAGATCGCTCTCATCAGGCAGCCACAAAATGAGCATTGTACTTTATGACGGGGCCTCCAACTGCCTTACACACAGTAAAAAATGAATAAACGCACAACTCTGCTCAGATAGAATCAATGCCTGCCGGGGAACACACTTCATGTTATGTCCTGTTATTTAGTAACACTAATCCTCCAACAGGAACTTCATCCCATTCCTTTTTTTTCCACGTTTACCAGGAAAAAAAACTGCAATATTAAAATATCAAAATGAATTTGTTCTACAACACTCCAGTCACTTTCACGAAATCAACCTTCTGCAGCCGCTTCCAGAGCGCAAGGAAGATTCATTCACTGTCACGTGGACTGAAAAGTCTGTGAGAGGGTTCCCTTCACTTTAGAGAGATTTCCTCTCACTTCCTTCTGTATCTGAGAGACAGGAAGTGAAATATCAACCGTTGGACACAGATGTGAAAATTATATTAAAAAGTCAAAAAGTTTTTAAGCCATTTCAAATGCTGGCTATATCCCTTACAGTGGATGCTGCTCCTTGATGTTTGAAAAGTTCAGTTTCCTGCAGAATCAGCTGGGCTCTTGATCACTGGCCCTGATAGTGTTTTATGGTGACTCCTTTCTAGAGTCCTATGGAGCCACCCTCGTGTGTGCTAATAAGCTGTGTCTCCACAAACAAACAGCAAGGCAAACCAATCCTCAGCTACCTGACCCCCCGAAAAAAAACAAAGTACTGCATGCCATACCGGTTTCCATCACACACACACCACTGAACTGAGCCCATCTGGAACAAGGCAAATTGCCTCGTCTTGCACCACAGCTGTGCTGGAAAAAAACAGGCAGTACAACCCCAAGTGCGAAAGAGAACCTGTGTTAGGGAAAAAGATTCCAAAGTAAGAGAACAGATGAGAAAGTGTGGAAGCAATTATTTGTAAAGGGGCTGTAACAGCATTGATCTCAGTCTCATGGCACGTCCGCAGTCCCTGGCCAGATCTATTATGTGCGTCCTCTTGGGTGATGTTGGGCGCAGCATTCCAGGTCCCCTATTTGAAACTAATTAAAGCCAAAACTATTTTTTTAGTTTTGGATAGCATGGAGAGGAATTACAAGTTCTGTCAGGTATTATTGCAGTCTGTGTCCTCAATGGGGAGATCCACCCTCACTATTTGTCTTGGAGACCAATATCACTGAGAAGAAAATCCCAACTTTTGGTTTGTTATCAGAACAGGAATAGATGGGAAATCTTTCAATGGGGACAGTTCCCCCAACTGTCCCCATTGGAAGATTTCCCATCTATTCCTTTCCCATCTATTCTCTGCTGACCACCAGGGTTTTCCTTCTCTTTTAAGGGATTTCATCTCACTTCCTGTTGCGGCTATCGGAGAGGCAATGAAGGGAAATCCTATGAGAAGCAGGGTGGGAACCACAAGGCAAAAAAATAGATATGGGTTATAATTTCCCTAACAATATACAAAAAAAAAAATATTGTAGCTTGAGCTCTACTTTAAACCCTTTGTGACGCGGGAGACATACACTGTACGTCCCCGCCACTAACTGCCTAAATGACCGATCACGTACACTGTACATGATCAGCTATTCGGATTTATGTCATTTCTGAGAATCAGCAGTTACCGTTCATTAATGGAGACCTCAGTATGAGCCCTCAGGACTCCATTCATGAAAGTTTTAAGCTTTTTCAGACACCGGATCCCTTTTAGGAATCGGGTGTCTGACAGCGACAGCAGTGCGGTATGCAGATCAGGAAATCCCTATATGTAGCGGCTTTTCGCTACAATGTTTCTGCATAAACATTAGCTGCATGTTTCTATGCTGAAGCATTGCATTAGCCTTCTGATTATTCTGGGAACAATCAAAAATGTATCTTTTTTGTGTATCACTCGGCTGTAGATCCTCAAATCACCTCTGAATTGGTGCGGACACTGTCCTTCCTTCTGGAGGGTGGCTACTTTTGTTCCCCATGGTCCCTGTGTGTGTTGTAAAGTAGCCACTGATCCAAGCTCACGCCAATGATGGACTACAATCTCAATACTAATTGGTAAACGAGAGATTGTAGTCCATCATTACAACACACAGGGACCATGGGGAACAAAAGTAGCCCCCCTCCAGAAGGAAGGACAGTGTCAGCACCAATTCAGAGATGATTTCAGGATCTACAGCCGCGTGACAAAAAAAAAAAAATACATTTTTGATAGTTAGGGTATTTTAATACATTTTTAAGATTTAAATCCTGAGTTTAGTGACACTTTAAGCCTTGAAGTGGGGCTAGCCCTGCACTGCAATGGTTAACTGCTCATTTTTGTCTAGAGGCCGCAATACAGAAGATATACTCACCCAAACCTCCGTCCCGTAGCAGTCAGCGCTCACCTCTCTCCTCCTAGCTGTTGCGTGTCCCTTGGCATATGGACCTGTATTAGAAGTGAGGACGTCAGCGGGGCTTAGAATCGCCGGAGCCCAGGGAAGAAGAGGCTGCAGGGACCGATCCAGCAACCAGGCAGGATCGAGGTTCAAGCAAATACATCTTCTGTAACCCAGCCCCTAGATAATAAAACAAGCAGTTAACCCTCACAGTGCAGGGGTAGCCCCACTGCAAGGATTAATTTTGGTAATTCCAGCAGTTCCTTTTTAACTGAACAAACTGGAGAGAAGTTGATTGGTTACTATGGACAACAGCTCCAGTTTTGATAGATCCCTCCCCCATTGTGCACGCAATTGACGTTTGCCTCTCCCCACGATTGATTCATTCATGCAGCAGTGGTGCAGATGCAGAATAACTGAAGGCCGAGGTCAGCACTGCCGCCATTGCCTATGCATGGTTGGCGTTTACATGCCGGACTCAAATTCATTAGGCAGCGGTGCACAGGGTCCATTTACTAATGTGAATGTTTGCATGCACATGTAACAAAAGATGGCTGAAATCAGACTGCAGACAAAATTGTTTTTAGTTTCAGCAGCTAAACACCATGGACCATAATAGAGCCATGTGACTGGGCACATAGCACACAGTACTGTCCTGTACATGACAGATCTGAATGCATGTTGTACATTTGTGTACAGGAGCCCCATGGCTGACTAATCAGTCTTCCCTCCACTTTTATACCTGAGGCCATACGGCTGCTCACACCCAGGAACAATTAGCTCAGACACTCCGTGGTCACCAGGCATGCTGCAGACATCCTTCCCATATCAATGTCAGTGTCCCTGACAGCGCTGAGCACACATTACCTCCCCTCTACTGAAGAGTCCGGGACTTCCTGTCTGCGCACCCTCTGACTAATGCCGCCCGCTCTCTCCCTCCACCACAACCGACACCGGTCACCGGGCCGCAGGACCCAAACGTCACGGTCATATGACAAAGCTGAGGAGTGGGAGGAGCATCATGCCGTCATGTGATATGGCTTTGCTTCCTGGTTGCGTTTCTGAAAACGTTACTATGGAGACCAGAGTATCCGCAGTTGACACCCGGCCTCAGGGCCTTGCGTAACGTCATGGTCATATGACCCGGATACTGAGTGGGAGGAGCGTCCTCCTAGCTATCATATGATAGAGCTTAGCGTCCTGGCTGGGCGTTGCTCTAGCGTTGCTATGGTGACTAGAGTGTTTTCTAACGCTTGCAGTGTAAAATGCAGGCTTCTCTCTGCATCCTGTGCGGAGGACATGTTTTTCCTTTTCATATGTTATGTGTTGCTTGTCATCTTTCCTGGCTTTGGAAGTGATGGGCCGAACACCCCCCTTGTTCGGTTCGAATTCGAACTTTAGAACATGGAAAAAGTTTGAACTCGAACTCAATGCAAGTCTATGGGGGTAGAACTTTGAAAATCAATTGACCCCATTTTGAAGGCTTATATGCAAGTTATTGGCCATAAGAAGTGTATTGGGATCCGGGTACTGCCCTGGGGGACATGTATCAATGAACAAAAATATTTAAAAAAAACACAGTTTTTAAAGGAATTATATTAGCATCACTTAAAGGGTAACAATTAAATAAGAAATTCCTTTCAATATCGTGCCTGGGGGGTCCCCTTAGACTGCCTGTAAAGTGGCAAATCTGTACGATGTAAAGAAGCTGCTGCAGCAAAAATTCCATTTGTAAAGACAAAAATTAAATTAAAAAAAAAAAAAAAAGTGTGGTCCCCCCTCCCAAACAATACAAGACCCTTTAGGTCTGTTAGGAGGGACCCCATTAAAAAACAAAAGCCCCTGGAAAGGCACCTTGTCCCTGTGCCGATAGGGACAAGGGCCTCTTGGGGATTTTGGGGAACTAAAGCCAAAACTTTTTTTTTTACGTTTTGGACAGAGTAAGTGATGGTTGTAACCCTATGAATTCATTGGTGGAGATTTCCCTTCAGTTTCTGTGACATAGTCACAACAGGAAGTGAGAGGAAATCTCTCCAAAGTAAGGGAAATCCTTGGTTGTTTCCAGAACTGAGGTGTGTTCAGTTCCTGAGTAGCTGTTCTGCAGCACTTCAGTTGACTGCAGCAGCTTCTCTGAAAGCTTTGGCTGCACAGTGCTAAGCAAAATGGCCGAGGATAATATTTTTGACTAATAAATATAATTTTCCAACAAATATTTGGTGTGCTCGTCCACCAAACATTAAATTGTATTTTCCCACGCTGAATTGATGTCCTCTATCGGGGTTTAGACACCGTTCTCCAGTGATGACAGGTGTGCCCACAGTTAAAATGGCCGCTGGTTCTCTGTCCCCACCTTCTCCATCACACTCAGCACTCTGCATCCACATTCACTTCCGCTGCCAGTGCTAAGTTAGCAGCACAGCGTTCAGTGGCGGTTTGCTAGCTCAGCACTCGCAGCAGGTGAGCAACTGAACGCGCCTTTGGTGTTCCCTTTGGCAGATTTCCTTTGTATTCCTGTTCTGGTGACAACTCAATATTTGTGGTTTTCTTTCTTTCTCAGTGATAACGAGTCACCAGGATAAATAGTAAGGATGCACCAATACCGGTATTTTGGTATCGCGTACGAGTACTGTTATTTTTTTCCAGTACTCGCCGATACCGAATACCGAGTACCTGAAGTCCCATTCAGGAAGCCAGGTGGCATGTAATGGCTTCCTGATTAGCCGGGAGGCTGGGCCCCATATAAAGACTCGTCACCCGGCTTCCCTATTAGCAGAGAAGCCGACCCCATGCTTCTCGTCACTAGGTGACGAGAAAGCATGGAGCCAGCTTCCTGGCCAATCAGGAAGCCTCCTGCTGTGTAATGACTCGCCACCTGGCTTCCTGATTGGCTGGGAAGCCGGCTCCATGCTCCCTCGTCATGAGGTGACGAGGGAGCATGAAGCCGGCTTCCCGACCAATCAGAAAACCGGGTGTTGCGTCATTACATGGCGTCTGGCTTCCTGATTGGCCAGCTTCACAAGTGAGGAGAGAGTATGGAGCCGGCTTCCCAGCCAATCAGGAAGCCAGGCAGCGTGTAATGACGCGCTGCCCGACTTCCTGATACCGGAAGTATCAAGCTAGGCATCGAAGCATTTGGGCGAGGGAAGGAGCGGCACGATCTCGGGGGGTCCCTCTTCTTCCTCGCAGGGCCCCCCCAGCAGGCGGAGTGCCAGGGCCCGGTCGCAATTGCGAGCGCTGCGACCCTGGTTAAATACCCATTTAAAAATATATATAAAAGATGAGGTTATAACGAGTAAATAGATACCCAACCTGTCCAGGTTAAAAATTGTGTGCGTCCGTCAAAACTGCAGCAAAATTCAGTACCCCAAAAAGTCCATAGATGACGCCACAGGTCAAAAAATTTAGAGATACACATAAATATTGGCCTTAAAATTATGTGTAGCGTGATCGTTGTTTTCATACGATGTGTGTTTACGTGAAATCGTGCGTTCTCGCGGGGGACTTTACATTTTTTAAATTATGTTTACATTTATTTCATTTAATATTAGTTGTGAAAACTGTTATTGCTTTTTTTTTTTACTTTACTTTAATTGCTATCACATAGGAGGGCTTACAAGCCCCCCCATGTGATAGCAGATTGGCAGTGACAGGTCCTCTTTAAGGTGACACTAGGGCTCCAAAAGACCCCTAGTGTCACCTTTACTTTTGAAATAAGCTATTAAAGTGCAGATCGCACTTCAATATCTTATTGCTGGGCTTCAGGAGCTCAGCACTGACAGCTATGGGACCGGAAGTGATGTAATCTGCATCGCTCCCGGTCCCATAGTACAAGGAGGGGATTGGTGAACGGATGTTCGCCGATCTCCTCCCCAGCTTCCCCCCGACACCAAAGACACCTGTAGGAGGGGCAGCGGAGCCAGGGAAACAGGGCGGGGGGTGGCCCGTTTACCGGCCCGGAGAAGCGATCGGGTGACAATTGAGTCGCCAGATCGCTTCTATTGTAAATCCGACAGTCGGCTTTACAATTGTAAACAGAGTCCTGAAGGCTAACGCCAGGAGTCTGTTTAAACGGGACCGATGCCAGTGATGTACTATAGACATCACTGGTCACTAAGGGGTTAAAATTACAACAAACACACCTTTAGAAATGTTTAGTAATGACAATCTACAAACACATACTTCTAGATAATTGCCGGCTTTGTATTCTTCGCATACCTTTATTGTCTTTTCTTCCCCAGTCCTCTGACAATGGCCATGTTAACTATGGGCAGATTACTACCGGTAGCTCTCCTGTTACTTCCTGGATCTCCGGCACATGTGACGAGGCATGTGACTAGAACATGTGACCATGCACATCATCTCAGGGGAGGAAAATGCCTGTCCTCGAGATCTCATGAGATTACAGATGAGACTTCCCAGCAATGCTCTGCTGATGTAACCTTACCAGGATACAACACTTTGGCACGTACATCATTTGTGCCAGAACTGGACCAGGAAGTAGATGATCTCTATATCAGTAAATGAAAAACAAGTTTGTTTAATTAATGAATGTAAGATGATTTTAAGTCAGCATGCAGAGCTGATTTTTTAGTAAATGTTGCAGATGACATTATATTTACATTTATCTTTTACAGGTATGCCATGCTTAGAAAAAAAATAAGTTTTGTGTGTTATAAAATAAAATGGTACACGGCCTACTTTGTATGCATTGTCATCCCATTTATTTTGAATAGGCTGCCTAGTATAATGCACTGCAGTGCACTGCATTCCAGTGTGAATGAGCCCATATATTTCATAATAAAACTCTCTCGCATACGCTTCTTGCCATGCTTGTGTCCTCTGCGTTCCTTGTTTCCTCTGCTATGACAACCTTGTGAGACCTCTTGTGCTGGTTTTGGGAACTAACACTAGATTAAAATAACTGACCCCAGCCACTGTGTATGCAATCATGGGCTTCGCTTCCCAAGTTTGATAGCTCTGATGTAAAGTTACAGATATTGCAATGTGACCATGTTTCACCCTGAGTATGCAACCAGTGACACCACTGGTTGCCAGAAGCTGGGTGGGATTTCCCGGCCAGAGCATCCCAGGTTCCTAAGAGCGGGGAGGGGCCACTTTCAGAGCTTTCAGGCTGCAGAGGATCCAGCAAGAGTTTATGAATCAATGTCAGTAAATGGTACTGTTTTCATCTCACATGTAATGAGGCCAGTGAGCTAGTTACAGGCAACAATGATGCACATGTACACATGCTAAATGTGTGTTGCTTTACCTACTTCTAGACAGGCATACGTATATAAACGGCGCTGTTCTAAAGTGGTTATACCAAGACCACGGTATTGTTTTCCTTACCTTTTTTTTACAGCCGGCGCCTCCGCTGCCAGCTATCCAGGACTCTGCTATCCCCTATGCAGGCCTGGGACATGCTCGGCGGGTCTCTGCGCCTGGATCGGAGTGAGATCAGCACACTTCCAACTGATTTCCCCTCCGATCACTGAAACCAGATGCGATGTGTATTTCTTCACTTCCAGTTTCAGCCTGTCATCTGTGCTTTATCAGCTTTTTTTGTGGGTCCATAGGTGACATTAAAGGTCTAATGAAGAGGACATGTCTCTTTATCTGTGCTGCCACTTCGGGGGATTTATACACCCAAACCGTGATTCTGGCTGGCTCCTAGACCGGTCCCTTCAGCCTCGCTCCCCCTCCACTCTGGCAGTGTAAGGTCCTGTGAGCCCTCACATCCTATACACATGAGGATGCCGAGGGACATATCATCGCTGGAAAGGAGGAAAAGACAGGAGGGAGCGGTCTAGGAGCCAGCCGGGATCACCGTTCGGGTAAGTATATCTTTTTTATTTTAGCTCCCTAGACAAAATGAGCATTTAAGCGTTGCAGTGCAGGGGTAGACCCACTGCAAGGGTTAAGATTTTATTTGCCCAGAGTTCTCTAATTTTGAAATAGACTTTCTGGAGCTGGGTGGTGCCAAATAAAAATACTGTCAGACCGAAACCGAAACTGGTGTATTTTTCCAAACTTTTTAAAATATTTTTTAATTAATTTTTTTTTGCTTTACTGTCTGGGGCTCTCGGGAAATATTGGGGGTCTAAACAGATCCCTGATATTTGCCTTTTAAAATAGAAATAGAGATTAAGGACACAGAGTCCTAAACCTCTCTGCAGCCCCTGTTATGAATGAACGAACAGGAAGCCTCTATACTGAGTGCTTCTGTCCATTCATAAACTGTGGAGATAGTATCAGTTACTATGTCCACAGTCATGAATGAACAGGAACCGATGTAGAACACTTCCTGTTTATTCATAACTGGGGACACAGTAAGCATACTTACTATGTCCTCAGTTATTTACAAACACTCAGTGATCACTTCTGACTGCTCTGCCTGTCACAGGAGGCCGAGCGGGGCGGTGCCGGAGGAGAGCTTGGCCTCCTGTGACACCTGACAACTCTCCTCCCTGCACGGCCCAGCTCGGCCTCCTGAAAGCTTCTTTCCTCCCTGCTGGGTGCCAGCAGCTAGATCCTCTGTGTCCCCTCAGATCCCTGCTGCCTCTGCCGACACAGGCAGAAGAGAGCAGCAGGTATCGGAGGGGACACAGCCCGGCACCCAGCGGGGAAGAGAGAAGCTAGGGATGCATTGAATTTTCGGCCATTATGGTGCTATTGCCATTTTGGCCAAAGTAAAATTTTCAGCCGAAATATTTTGGTGGCTGAAATTTCGGTGCTCCCCTAGTCAACACTAGTACTTTTGTGATCCCAGCATTCAGATATTTACTGTACTGTGAGCTTAAAGCTCCTATTACAGTTAAAGCGGAAGTAAACCACTTTTTAAATGTTCTTTCATAGTGTGCAAGTATGATGTGCAGCAGTGTCAGATCGATCCTCAGTGCTGTCCTATTGCCAATCATCTCTGCCAGCACCACTTCTGGATTCCTAGACGTCCTCTCCAGCCATTGGCTGGGCACTGATGATGTAACACTTGCATGTGAGCACAGGAGTTACATCCTCTCCGGCATCTTCGAGACGCTATGAATGAGCTGAGTGTGTACGCTGCACTGTGCAGCCTCCATACATTGTACACAGAACATAAAAAAATCAGAGGGGGAGAGAGGAAGAATTTTCTTTTTTTTTGGCAACAGACTTTACATGTCTCTTCCGCTGACCATCCCCACTTTGCAGCAAAACAGTATCTTTTTTTTTATTTTATTGACTTTGCTTCTACTTTAAGTGAGGAGATTTTCAGTCGATTTTGGAACACTTTGCACTTTTTTAGGCTTGAACGCTTTTATTTTAGCCAATGGAAAGCTAGTTACTAAGAGGAGGAGCCAGCGGCTAGAAAAAACGTGCGTTGTTTTTTTTTAAGACGCCCCCTTGAAGTCTATAGGGCCAAAAACGCATGATTCTGCCCAAAAAGAGGCTCAAACGCTTTTTCAAATGACACTGCGCTCAGGTGTGAAGGGACACCATTGAAAGTTATAAGATCCTTCATGTTGACTATTGTTGCAAATACAACAAAACGCCTCAAGCATGAATGGGGACTTTATTTTAGGGGTTCCCAGAGATCTCATTTTATTTCCCAGGATTCCCCTGAGAAAGTTTTCTATGTACATTGTTATGAAGCACAACTGACACAGGTGACTATCTGCATGCCCGGATCTGCTCCGCCTCCTGTCGCACATCGAAGACACCTAGCCCCGCCCACGCATCGGCCGGACCACGTGAGAGCGACGTCATCAAAGGTCCTCCGGCCCACTCAGCATTCAGATCGTTTGGAGGCCTGAGCGGTAGCCGTCTCCGTGGAAGTGGGCTCTGTGTACGCCTCCTCCGTCCGGCTACCTGAGCTGTCAGACCGGGCACCTCGGCGGGACCATGTCCGGCCCCAGCTGTTCCTGTACCACCAGAATCATCATCAGCTGTCTACACAGAGGTGAGAAGACTGACACACTAACTTCTTCCCTGACACTGAGAGCTGTCAGCCTGCTGTACGGGCCGGTGTGCGGGGTATTGGCCTTCACTCGCGTCCCCTCTACACTGTGTGGAGGATTTTTTTTTATTATTAGGAAACTTTATTGATAAAATAACAAAATACAAAACACAATAACAGTCGTTGCTGTGAAGTTGAGCAGCGCCCTCCTGGTGTATATACATGATGATGTAAGGCAGGCGAGTGTGATAAGAGGCTGTGTAGGAGGTGTTTGTCAACCCTTGTGACCTCACACTTGCCCGAGTCCTGCAAATGGCCTCTGGGGTGTTGTGTTTTCTGTGAAGCCGTCTGTACTCTCGGGGAGTCCGTGTTGTCTTCACAATATTGTAACATTTTTATATAAGTAGCTGCTGATGACTCTCTTTTTTTTTTTGTTTTGTTGTTTGCTATTCCATATTTGCTTATTTCCAGTTCTGGTTGAGCCCTGGTCAACCGATACTTGAATGCTTACCCAATAAGCTGCTGATCTGGAACAAGCCTGTGGCCAGTGAGGTCTGAACTCCTGGCCTCCATCTATGAGACTCTAGGGCCGAGACAGGCAAACTCTGGACCTCCAGCTGTTATGTAACTACTAATCCCATGAGGCATTGCAAGGCTACCAGAGATAGATGCATGATTGGATTTGTACTATCACCACAGGTGAAGGGCTGCAGTTTTCCCACCCCTGCTATAGGGATTGGATGTGGTGGCTTTAGGGCCGTTGTGCACTATATTGCTGTGCTAATGGCGGGTACCTGTGAATTCAGTGCACACTATTGCACAGAACAATATGCTAAATGCATTGCCAGTTATTCTGAATGGCATACCAGTGCACCTCCCTGGTGGGTGTGCGTTTTGCTGCAATAATGTGTGTTGGGGTATAAAAATAAAATTGGTCATGCACTTTTTTTTTTTTTTTCTTTCAACACGGCTCACACTTCTGCAGTACTGCCAGGAGGTGACAATGAAAGGTGGAGCACCTAGCGTGTGATGTGTTGTGCGATAGCCTATGCTGAATACACGGTTAGCAATGCTATAGTGTGAACCCCTCCAAGGACTTGATCACACCATGACCATTGAGCTGCATTTTTCTGCACTCCACCACGCGTGTATCCTGTGGACATGATACATAGAAAACAATTGTTTCCCAAGTGCCCTGTTCACACTGTCCATGTGTGGTGACGTGCCTTCATTGTTTTTATACAGTACTGTGAAAAAAAGCTGTAAAGTGAGAATGCTTTCAGAAGTGAAAGTGATAATAGTTTGTTTTTATCAATGAACAAATAGAAAGTAAATTAAGAGAAATCCTCATCCAATCAATATTTGGGGTGACCCTCCCCCCCCCTTGCTACCTTCTAGGTATACTTGCGCACACAGTTGTATAAGTATACCTAGAAGGTAGCAAGGTACATCTTGGAGAACTAAGCACAGATCTTCTGTCTGTCGGCTCCTTAAATTCTTTCTCCATGTGAGGGCCCATTCACACCACATCCAGATTACCTCCAGACCAGATTGTTTCTGGACTCAAAATGCATTCCAATGTATCCCTATGGTATTTCTGGCCTCTGTACACACCACCACAGTCCAGACCAGAAAAATACTGCTTATCCTACTTTGGTCTGGAGCGCATAAACGCATGGAACGCACCTGTAAGACCACTTTTAAGCAAATAAAAAAAATCCAATCGCGCCAAAAAAACAATGCAATATGTTCCGGATCTGGCCTTGAAAATGGTGTAAACCCAGCTTAATTCCAGACCGACTCCACGATTTTGAGTTCAGGGCTCTGTGGGGGGCCAAACCATCACTTCCAGGACTCCTTGTTCTTCTTTATGATGAAGATAGTTCTTAATGCCTTATATTGTAAGGCGCTGCACAAACTGTTGGCGCTATATAAATCCTTAATAATAATAATAATAATAATGTGCACTCTACATTCAACAGTAAACTGTAAATAGTACTTAAGGGAACTTTTTACCAGTTTACCATTAGGCCAGGCAAATGGATAGTGGGATCTGCTCTACTAAATCACCAGAAGTGTGGATTTGTCATTGATTGCTTATCTCATATTTGTGTATGGTTATGCTTTTCTATATTATAAACTTAGGGGCCAGCATATACAGTATCTGAATGTCTGCCTTTGGAAATTTAACAGTCCTGTAAGAAAATATGCATTCCTTTTCTTTGAATTTTTAAATGTTTAATGGAAAGGATGATAAGGATAATAATATTATAGGATAATATCATATTTATCTGGTTATATATTGGATAGTTTGATATTAGAGATTGTCATTATATGGCTGTTACCATACAATGTATGTAAATAATTATATAGGCAAAGCCATGCCTTAGGGAGTTTGTTTTTTCCTTTTAGTGCTATAAATAAGTATAGTGATTTTATGATGTATAGTAGTGGGGCTCTTTCTGTGGTGCTCTTTCATTTATGTATGCAAATGTTTAATAGGATGAATATGTTGATATAGTAGATGAATTGTTGAGACCTTACACTATGGGATAATTCCGACACATTTAATAATAGGTAGGGAAATCATGGAGTGGATTGTCCACCAGCAGAATCCAAGCACAGATCTGACCTAGTTATCATATCCATGCCTTGCACAAAGTCCTTTGTGAGTAACATTCTTAACTTCCATCGAGTTGCATTGGTAATGTAAACAGAATATAATAATAATAATAATAATAATAATAATAATAATAATAATAATAATAATAATAATAATAATAATAATAATAATAATAATAATAATAATAATAATAATAATAATAATAATAATAATAATAATAATAATAATAATAAAAATAAATGACATTGGCTGTATGTTTGGTGTCATTGTCCTGCGTCAGAACAAATTGGGGGCCAATCACATGCCTCCCTGATATATGATGGATAAGTATCTGCTTGTATTTCTCAGCATTGACGACACCATTGATCCTGACCAAATCTCCAACTCTATTGGCAGAAATGCAGCCCCAGACTTGCAAGGAACCTTCACTGTTGCAGCAGACACTCATTATTGTACCGCTCTCCAGCGAGCAAACTGCCCTGTGCTACAGCCAAATATTTCAGATTTTGACTCAGTGTAGAGCTCCTGCTGATATGTCACTTTTTACTTTACTGTATTAATATCACAAGGAGGTATACAAGCCTATGTGATGGGTCCTTGTTATGGTGCCATCAGGGGTCTATTAGACTTTTTAAAGTAACACTAAACTCAGGAATTAAATCTTAACAGATCTGGTACTGGAATGTATTTTTAACAAAAATGTATGTTATTTGTGTATCGCTCGTCTGTAGATCCTCAAATCGTTTCTGAATTGGTGCTGACACTGTCCTTCCTTCTGGAGGGTGGCTACATTTGTTCCTCAAGGTTCCTGTGAGCTCAAGTTTGGCCTTGGTCAGGACCTGCCCCCATGTGTTGGCTCTTAGGTTCAGAGATTGGCTGCTTAGGAACTCGGTTGCATCTTTGGAGGATGCTCCCCTATTCCTGTAGGTGCCTTAGATTTCACTTGGGTCCAGTGGTGGAGCACAGAGGGGGTATAGCTGGCCATACACTGCTCCTATTTTTTTCATTCAACCTGCGGACTTAACGCCTACGTGACTGACGACGTACAGTGTACGTCGCCAGCATCGGGGCTGTTTAACCCCTTCGTGACTGACGACGTACAGTGTACGTCGCCAGCATCTGGGCTGTTTAAACAGACTCCCGGCGACTTTTGCCGCCGGGAGTCTGTTTTAAACTTGTAGAGCCGACTGTCGACTTTATTTGGGGTTTAATAAGGAGTTGCGCTAATATTGCGCAACATAAAAATTTGCAACTACCACCATTTTATTCTATAGGGTCTTGGCATTCAGAAAATATATAATGTTGGGGGGGTTTTAAGTAATTTTCAGGCCTAAAATGTGGAATATAACATGGGTACAAAAAATGAAAAAAAGGCCTCAGTCATGAAGGGGTTAATGGAAAACACAGAGCAGATTCCTCCATCAATGCTGCAAGTTGTTGCTTGAGGAATCACCGCTGTTTCTATGCATGTTCCATTGTCTGCGGACTCTGTTCGTACGAAGATTTTCCGACTTGCCTCCTTCAATCAGCTGATGGAGGGATGCTGTCTGAAGGGGTGCCGACAGTGGCACCCACTGAATGAATTGTAGCTGGTTCCTCAAGAACTGGGTAAAATTTGCACAGTGCATGGCTAGCTTTTAAAAAGTGCCTTGCAGACGCAGATCTTCCTGAATGTGAACCGTCCTAAATCCTTTACGTTTTTGATCAGGTGGGACAGGAGACTTGGCCCTGTTGGAGGGATTTCTCGTCACTTTATCTCCTGACTGTTTTGGCTGGAGCTGAACTTTTAATTGGGGATGCCGATACCGAGTATTTGGGCTAGTACTCGCTCAAATACCTACCTACAATACTGGAACTTCCGGTCAGAGGGAGATCTCCCTCTGACCGGCAGTGCCCCGGGAGCATGGAGCCGGCTTCCTGATGGCTAGGAAGCTGGCTTCCTAACCATCAGGAAGCCGGACGGCACCTCATGATCCACCGCCCGACTTCCTGATAATCGGGGTATCGGTGAGTACTGAAGAAGAAAAAATATTAGTACTCAATACTGAATAATCAGAATCGGTGCCTCTAGTAAAATATGTTGCATAGAAGACATGACCAAGGTGCTATAGAACAGGCTGACATGTTGCAGAAGAGGCTGTGTCTCAGTAGTACACTTCATTAGGTCAGCGCCTAGTGCCGAATTATTAATACTTCCTGATTTGGCTTATTGCATCACAGAAGATGGGAAATCCCGGCTTACAATCCATTGCTTGCTCTGCTTCTGAAATTACAGTTTTAAAGCCAAAACGTTGTGTGTATTTTAGCACACGCCGAAGTCATTTGATTTCGATGACAGCCAGAAGGCTATTGTTTTCAGAAATGAAAGCTTCCTCCCTATCTCGGCACAGGTTTTTGTAGATTGGAGTTCCACTTAAAGTTAGAAAGTTGATGCCCAGTCAAACCAATTAGCAGTAAGTGACCACCACCACATTGTGGAGCAGAGCAGTTACAGAATGCATCCAATGTATTCCAATGGTATTTTGGGGTTTAGTTCACAGAGCGTTTGAGTGCATGCAAACGCACTGAAAGCCCATTTTAGGCAAAAGTCGACTGCGTCAAAGATGTGGCAAAACGCACTGCACATGCAGAAACTCATGCAGATCTGGTCCAGATTTGGTTTGAACAAGCCCTCAGAAGGACTCGGCCAAAAGTTGACCAGTGAATGTCCAGCTTTACTAAGGGCAGGTTCACACCATTTTTCTGGAACGCACTGCGTTGCGTTTTGACTCATTCAATTTTAGGTCTTGCTGGGGGACCTCTGCCAGACCTGCAGATAGCCAGGAAAAGAGAAGCACAATGCTTGCACATGAGAGACATGAACTTACCACAGTTGTTCTTTCCAGAGCTGCTCAAATGATCATAGTCAGTGACAACCTGGGCAGCAATGCCTCTCCACTTGTCCATCTTCCTATTATTGTTATTATATTGCCCATGCCTCAGGTCATACAGCTCTGGGCAGGCTTCAACAACTTCTACAAAGAATTCAGTGTCTACTTCAGCCATCTTGGTTCCTATCTTCACACATCTCTCTCTCCTCCACAGAAGCAGGAAGTCCAGGGGTGATGAGATCATCCAAACCAGTCCCAAAAAAAGGTTTGGTTTTTTTCTATTGCATTCCGGTGCGTTTTTGATGCATTTGTGTGCGTTCCAAACCAGACAAAATGTGACATAGTATTTTTCTGGTCTGGAACTGACTGCCAGGGTGTGAACTGAGGCCGAGAAGAGCATAAGGAAACATTGGGATGCATTTTAGGCCCAGAAACAATCTGGTCTGGAGGTGGTGTGAATGGGCCCTAAAGGACAGCCGCCAGACATTCCAGGGCCATCTTATCTCGGATTGGACAATAGCATTTGGCTTCCAAACTCCCAGGCAGCCACTCATTTCAGAAACAATGAACCTGGGTGTTTGGTGCTATCCTTAGATGGGACAGTCTCTGATCAGATTGGGCAGCAAGTATCTGTGTGTGGTCACTTATTCGTTCTGGAATAATTAAGTACAGTTAGTGTAATAAAGAATTCTATTTCAAGTAACAAAAAGCGTACAAGGACAGGCCGTGTTATCTAAACAAATTGTTGACGCAAACCAGCCCAAGGCTGTCGACACAATGTACAAGCTTTGAAAGAGATGCAAAGAAACTGACTTGTGACAGATGTTTGTTATGTTTTGGGGGATTGTGATCTTTAAAACATGAGCAGGTTTTTGTTTATTTTTTGATCCTTTCAATAAAATACTTGTGTATGCAAGTTTCATCCTTGGCACTCGGAGGTCACACAATCTAGGCAGGATGATAACGGGTAACGGCATTTGCTTCATGGGTAGAAAGCTCTTGTACTTGTATTGGGTAAATATAACAAACAGTTTAAGGAACTTTCTTTCAAATCTTAACATGTATGTAAACTGTAACAATGAACTTCTCCTGTTGGCTACCTTTTTGGCTTGCTAAATATACCATTGTAGTGCGTGTTGGTTTTTTTTTTTTTTTTTTTTTAAATGGGAAAAAAGATAAAGGACTCTGTGTTCTCAGTTCCTCCAGCCCCAGTTATGAATGAACAGGAATCCTCTATACTGAGTGTTACTTCCTCCAGCCCCAGTTATGAATGAACAGGAATCCTCTATACTGAGTGTTACTATCTCCTCAGTTTGACTGGACAAGATCGGTTACTATGTCCATAATCATGAATGAACAGGAAGTGATGTAGAGCACTTCCTGTTCATTCATAACTGGGGACCCAGTAAGCATACTATGTCCTCCTTTATGTACAAACCACGATCAGTATGGATTGCTGAGTGTTTGTACTCCACTTTCCACCCTGACTGCTCTGCCTGTCACAGGAGGCTGATCAGTGTGGGAGGAGAGCTCAGCCTCCAGTGACAGCTGTCTCCTCTCCACAACACCCCGCTCGACCTCTGACCGCTTCTGTCCTCCCCACTGGGTGCTGACAGCTTGATAGTCTGTCTCCTTCAAACCCCTCTGCCAACACAGGCGAGGGAGAACAGCAGGAATCGGAGGAGTAAAGTTAGGGGTGCACAGCATTTTTTTTTTGGCCACATTTTCAGCTGTTTTGGTTATATTGGCATTTTTGCCCATAGTACCATTTTTGGCCGAAATGTTTTGGCAGCTGACATTTTTTGTTCTTTATAATGCATCGGAAATGAAGTAGGCAGGGCTGACACCACGTGCTTGGGAATTCTGAACTGTTTTGCCAGGTTAGAGGAAGTTGGGGGCATTCTATATTTCTGACACATGAACTATTATTTATCTGTACTTGCATTGTGTTTAGCTTGATAAAACCTGGTGAGAAAGGTGACTGTATTGCAGAAAAGTACAAAATGTTTTTAGTTTAGCCTTGACATACCCTTTAAAGTTTATTGCTCGCTTATGCGGGTCAAAGGAACAGTTTTAGTTTAAAACCACTTTGGCACCATTTATATAAAAACGAAACAAACAAAAGGATTTATACTTGTCTCTCCCACTGCCAGCCCACCAATCTGAGTTGTTTTTATAGAGTGGAACGTGACTGAGGAATCTTTGTAAAGTGTTGGGTCTCTGGGCTGCCTCCTGCCATCTGAGGTTCCCTCTGCCAGCCTCTCAGTAGTGACCTAGGGCTTGACAAAGTGTGTGTGTGTGTCTTCCTTGGGACAGAGCTTGCTGTCTGTGCAGCCAATTGCCATGAGGCAGATGGGAGAGGACATCACATGCTCCCGTATTCCAGGAACTACCGTGCATATCTCTTTGCCCCTGGCAGTGAACTGAGGAGAAGAGAGGAGCGCAGTAAGAATGGCTGCTGGGGCCTACATGTAACTTAACCTCTTGCATTGTCATGCAAACATTCTAAAGATAGCTCAAGACTCACGTGATTCATGAAGCTTTTTTTCACTTGGTGAAGAAGTCCGGCTGAATGATTACTGTATACACTGGGGGGAAATTTATAAAAACTGGAGCAGTTGTATATAGTAACCAATCAGCTTCTCTCTTCACTTTGTTTAGTTAGGCTTGAATTTGAAAGCTAGAGGCTGATTGGTTGCCATGCACAGCTGCTCCAGATTGTCTGATCAAGTTTTGATACATTCCCCCTACTATAGTTTGAACTTGTACAATATTTGCACTACATTCATTAAAGTAGAATTCCAGTTTCTTTTTGGAGAGTCGGGAAGGGTTTGAACCTTGGTCAGCTTTTTAACTGTCTGTGTCCCTGTTTCCCATTCAGGTGATACGCTAGGAAATCTTGCTAATGGGTAAACAGGCAAAAGTCTAAAGCTGGGTACACATGGATCAAACTGCGTCCATTTGTGCTGAATTGGCAGAAATTCTGTCCCAGATGTACCCAGATTTGGATCTGTGGGTGGCCCAATGTTCTTGACAAAAGTCTATCTTAATTATGACTTATCGGAGGGATATGCTGGAACGTTGTAAGGCTGCAACTAGGGATGTCCCGATACTAGTATCTGTTTTCGGGCCGTTCACGCCAGGCATTTTCACGGGTACCTGTACTCGTGAAAATGCCCCGTTTCTTAAGGCCGATACCTGCCCTTTACATTTTCAAACACCAGCGGCTTTCGGCGTTCCTGCGCTTGTGGGGACCTCGGCAGCCTGCTGGGGACCTACAGGATAGCTGTCCATGGCTGTGCCTTTCCTGTACTCTATCTCCTTCCTGGCACAGGCATGGATGGGCAGAACTACCGCCCTAGGGCTAGAAGCTGGGGGTTTCTGCCGCACACTGACGGGGAGGACTGTACGTGGCAGCATCGCCAGTCTGGACGTGGGGGAGGCCGGGTCCCGACGTCGCCGGTGAAGTGGAGTGCCCACAGAGCCACTGCAGATGACCACATCGCAGGGTAAGATCGACATGCTGCCTGGTGAGAGGAATTCTGCTTTGGGGACATTTATTTGCATGTTAGTCATTGCTGAGCCTGATGAAGGGGACCCTGCGTGGCCCCGAAAGCGCTAGTTCTGCTGACATGATGTTCCAATAATCAATATTATTGGTGTGTTGGTGACATCCTTTCATTTGTACTGTTGAGTGGCGGTCACTGTGAGCACCCACCCTTATCTAATTCCGGTAAGGAGTGCGGCAAGGTATTTCTACGTTGGCTCATTAAAGCTGGTGCATAGGGAGCATCAAGGCTGACCCAACCAGTCGTATTGAGTCTGATCGTATTTCCTGATGTGCACTATGTAAATGACATGAGAAAGCGGATTGGTTTTCTGCTGCATTTGTCGTCCGTCCTTAGTGACAGGCAGACTGTTTACAAGCCCAGCTGGCATTTCTGTGCTTCGAATGTTAGTGATAAAGTCTGTGGTGATAACTTGAGTCACATGATTGAAGTGTCCCTGGAGCTTGTTTGTCACTGTACCTGTAATGTGTGACATGCATAACCTTTGAACATTTAATAACACGGGTATTAAAGCAGCTCTACACACACCAGTGTATATGAGGAATCTGACATATCACTTTTAACTTATCAGACAGCTGGCATAAGGAAATGATTTAACTGATATGATTAGAGCTTTATATTACCAGTAATTATCTCTTTTTCCTCTTCCTTTTGTGCCGCAGGGATTGGAGAAAAGTGACATTTGTGCTTTGTGGCAGACATTGAGGGCCTGTTCACGGTAGCCTGTCCTCTGAAATGGGTTTCAGCAGATGGAGCAATCCACTGCAACAGCCCTATGTGTTCTATTGCATACTCCTGGAGCTGTCACTATCTACACATTTCCCCCCCTCATCACCCCCCCCCTCATCGCCCC
>NW_017308903.1:83446-98246 GCF_000935625.1 Nanorana parkeri | reverse complement strand
CCCCTCATCGCCCCACCCCCCTCATCTGTGGAGTGTAAAATGTGTACACCCCATTCAGGTCCCCACATGGCGGTGTGGTCCACTGTGCTGCCATGTGGCAACCTGCGCTTGAATCCATTGCGCTGCAATGATATGTTGCTGGTTTGCATTTTATCGCAGCACAGCCCCCTGCCCATCGCACCCGCGATGTGGTGTGAATGGGACACAAACAATAGTTTTCTGTGTCCTAGCAGTGATTTTTGTTGCATGAGATCAACCATACTTGATTCAGGCGGCAGCTAAATAATGTGAACAGTAAGTGCTGCTGGCTGACAATGTCACTCTGTGTGTTGTAAAGTAGTCACCGCTCCAAGCTCACTCCTGTGATGGACTACAATCTCATGTTTAGTTGACTAATTTTGTATTCATATTGTAGTCCATCACAGGAGCGAGCTTGGAGCGGTGACTACTTTGCAACACACACGGGGACCATGGGGAACAAAAGTAGCCACCCTCCAGAAGAAAGGACAGTGTCGGCACCAGTTCAGAGATGATTTTGAGGATCTACAGCCGAGTGATACACAAATAAGATGCATTTTTGTTAATAGTTAAGGTACTTGAATGTATTTGTAAGATTTAACTCCTGAGTCTAGTGTCACTTTAATTTCCACTTTAACATTCACCTTCCTGAGCTGGTTTCTGCAGGGTACTGAAGACTGACCAGGGACTAACACCTGCTGATGGGATGGACCACATAGGTACTGGTGCTGCAGAGACCAGCAAGGATTATGTACAGCCATGGAAATTGACGTTGTCAACATGTATGAACTTGCCTATAGTAGGTCTTTAATCAAACAGTGCCAATAGATAATTATAATGCACTTCAGGAACACAAATATTTTCCTTTTTAAATATCAGTAGATGTGATGATGTGGAACATGGAAGTGTCCTTGTAGAAATGACTTCTTGTAGGCATTCTGTATAACTGCCCACCAGTCTGACATCTGGCCACCTCTCTATGCACATTTCCTTCAGTTGCAGGAGGTTTCCAGGTTTCCTTGCATGAACTGCCCATTTTAAAATCCCTCCTAACATTTTTGCAAAAAACAGGCAGTTGATCTGCGTTTTTTATTCCCTACCTGAAACCTGCCTGTTTCAGAATTGAAGCTAGCTGCACTAGAAAAGCATTGCTGCACATTTTGCTGTAGAGCCTTATCTGACTCTCACACACAATAAGGTGGTGGAGTAGAGGAATGCCGGGGAGGACTGGACGTGGCAGCATCGCCAGTCTGGATGTGGGGGAGGCCTAGTCCCGACATCGCCGGGGAGGTGGGAGTGCTCGCAGAGCCACTGCAGATGACCACATCGCACGGTGAGATCGACATGCTGCCTGGTGAGAGGAATTCTGCTTTGGGGACATTTATGCGCATGTTAAGTCATTGCTGAGCCTGATGAAGGGGACCCTGCGTGGCCCTGAAAGCGCTAGTTCTGCTGACATGATGTTCCAATAAACGAACACTTTGGACTTCAATATTATTGGTGTGTTGGTGACATCCGTTCATTTGTACTGTTTGGCAGCGGTCACTGCGAGCACCCACCCTTATCTAATTCCAGTAAGGAGTGCGGCAACCATGTGACCTGCTTCTCATTCCTAAGGCTGGGTTCACACCATTTCCTGGACCACATCTGGAGTGCGGTGCATTGTTTTTGCCGTGATTTAGTCACGTTCCGGAGCTGTCTTTAAGCAAAAAAAAATGCGCTCAGGTGCGTTCCAGTGTGTTTTTTGAGTTTCTATGCGTTCCAGTACATTCCAGACCAGACAAAATGAGACCTGCGGTATTTTTATGGTCTGGAATAGACTGCGCTGGTGTGAACAGAGGCCTGAAATAGCATTGGGATGCATTTTGGGTCCAGAAACAATCTGGTCTGGAGATGATCTGGATGTGGTGTGAATGGGTCCTTAGTGTATATGTGCCTTTTTTACCTTTCAGCTACCTTCAGCTATTCAGTTAGCATGTCTTTGCTAACCTTCCTAGTGTTAGTTGCAGTGTTTGTGAGTCATTGACCAGGAAAAAGAATGCAGAAAGTGAGTTCAGAACTGATCTCTATACTTATCCTAGTCAGTGACTGAGAAGGTGTTTGAAACCGGAGGATTAGGATGATAGCCAAGCAACTAAAATTTTTTTTTGAAGGATGTTGGCAACTTTTTTTTTTTTCACAGGTTTGGCAATTTCTTCTTTAAGCAAATTAAAGAAAATGGTTGTTCAGCTCTTCACACAGATCCTTATTTGCTCTTTTCTTTTTCAAATGTTACTCTGGAACTGCAGGGACCTGCACAGATGTGCAGCTTTAGGTTCATGTGTAGCTGTGTCCTCTCATGGATGTGCACGCTTTGTGAATGAGCCCTTTACTGTCTGACACTTTAAATATATGATGTGTGCAACTGTGTACACATTACTCAATGCTTTCATATTATTCACATGTGTGAATGATGTGAAGTATACTTTTCACCTTAATGCTAATCCAAGACATGTTTTCTCTTTTTTAAAATTGCAATTCAAATATTTTATTTATTATTATGGCCTCCGTTATTTCTATGTACTTTAAAGTGAATGCACACCCCGACCGATTTAAGAGTTAAAGACTCTGGCAAAGTCTTCAGCGCTACCACTTTGGAAGTGTTGAATGCCTTAATTCAACACTTCCAAAGTGTTGAAAGTTGCCGCGCGTTTCCATCGGTATTCCCGAGTGTGTATCGGGGGTTGGCAAGGCAGTAACCCTGAGCCACACTCGATCCCCGCTGTGTCTTCGGCGGCTTCCCGGTTCCGTCCCTTGCGAGCGGCCGTGTCGCAGGGGGCGGAGCCGGCGCGAAGTTTTTTTTTTTAAAATAGAGAAAATAAAGGAAAAAATCATACCGCCAATGAAACGCACGTTTCACTGAACGAAAAAACTAGCTATAAAACGCTCAGGTGTGAACCCAGCCTTAAAGAGAGCGGAGTTTGGACTCTCCACCCATCTGAAAGGGAAGTATTCGTGGTCTCCTATTGCAGGGACAATGCTTTTACTCTTTTACTGTATAGTGACATTCGCTTTCAACATACTTTGGCCAAGGTTGAGTATTGTTTGATTTTTATTTACGTGAGCATGGGTTGGAACCTCCTTACCGTTTCCTGTCTACATTTTTGGAGATATCCTCTCGCCATCTGTTCCAGACACTTCACAATAAGTAAGTGGAAATCTCCCAAAAGTGAGGGTGGGATCCCACCTTTTGGCTTTCCTTTATGGAAAAGGTGTCCCCATAGAATACTTTCTGTCCTTGTGTGAGTGGATTGAGGGTATATCTCCTGACATAGGTTCAAACTCCACTCTGTGCTGTACTGCCGCTGGGAAGGATCTCGACAATATTGTCTGGATCCACCTGGTTTCCTGATTGACAGCTGGCTCTGCCTCTCTAGATCCAGAGCCAGCTGTGAGCACACACCCCCTGCTTGTCCCTCTGAGCATTGATGGAACAGAAAGAGGAGAAGGAGACTGCAGAAGGAGACTGTATGTTGAGTGAGCAGCGGTCACATGATCACTCATATTTTACTCTCCCAATACTTCTCCATTTTAGGGTGCATTTACACCAGAATGAAAGTTATATTGACTTGAGTTTGCATAGTACACTGACATCTGTTGTGTTGCTGTTCCTGTTTCCTTATGTCCCCTGCACACCATACACCAATAAAGACCGGTGTTTAAAATAGCGGTGGTGTAGTGATGCCAACGGATGGCGCTGTGCGTATACAAGGTTTAACTGTGATGATCACCAGCACTTATAGGATGAGATGGAACACTTGGATTTTTTTTTATTGCCGAAGCATGTCGCATAACAAACGTTTTCAGAACCACCCAGGGTCCCTTCATCAGGGCAGACATAGTGACTATGCCCTGATGAAGGGGCCCTGTGTGGTTCTGAAATGTTGGCTCTACAACACATGTGACATGCTTCTTCAATAAGTACACTTGAATTTCTCATCCTGAGTGCCCGTGATCTTCATCGCTGTTAAATGTGTGTCGGCTTTTTTTGTTTTGTTTAAAAGCTCTGATTCTTCAGGCAGATGTAGCTGTGGTGTGTTGGTTTATCCCATTACTATTTCCTGGTAATCTGCATTACAAAAGGGGCCCCCAGAGTGCCAAGTACCCCACTGCGGGCTCTTCATTAACAAATTGCCACCCGAGCCTTGAGATCTTTATCCTTGTGTTTGGGCACCGTGTTTAAATCTAATGTACCACCGATAATTTTTTTTTTTTAAATAAATTCTTTATTTTCATGTTTTCAAAAGTTTACACAATACGTAAAAATAGCAGTACAAAAAGATATTCAGGTTACATTCTGTGCATGTATGTTCCAACAAGGTCAATTCAGTGCTATCAAAAATGCATAATTTAACCATGCAGGCACCAAAGGGAGCAAAAAAAATGTATTAACTCCTTCGTGACTGACGGCGTACAGTGTACGTCACCAGCATCGGGGCTGTTTAAACAGACTCCCGGCGACTTTTGCCGCCGGGAGTCTGTTTAAATTTGCAGAGCCGACTGTCGGCTTTACAACAGAAGCGATCCTGGCGACTTACCTGTCACCAGATTAAAAATGGGTAATTTGTTGTTTTTTGGGGCATTTAATTAAATTTGTCACTAAATTTTGGGGTTTAATAAGGAGTTGCGCTAATATTGCGCAACATAAAAATTTTCAACTACCACCATTTTATTCTATAGGGTCTTGGCATTCAGAAAATATATAATGTTGGGGGGTTTTACGTCATTTTCAGGCCTAAAATGTGGAATATAACATGGGTGAAAAAAGGGCCTCAGTCATGAAGGGGTTAATATGGGTTACCACCCCAAGTCTTGGTAAGGATTCTCTCTCTCTCGATTTGGGAAGGAGATGAGGAAAATGAGGGACATCCGGCGTGGCACTCCACTTGTAATATGGAAGAGGTATATAGTTCAGGAAACATGTGAGTCCGGGGTACCAACTTGTATGTCCAGATATTAGGTCGGTATAAGGAAGGGGGATAAGAAAGGAATTAAGTGATTTGTTAAAAATTGGCAAAGAAGGCGACAGTTCCAGGTGGGGGAAAGGGGAGGGGATGGGACTAGATCAATGCACTGTGTTTTAGTGCCCCCGGTACTCGTTATGTTTCCGGTTACACTCCGAAGGTGAAATATTCAGATGACCTCATGAACTCTGTCCAGGAGAGGCAAGTACTGGAGAATGAGGTATAACTGAGTGGTTGAGCTCGAGATCTTCCATGAGATAGATGTCGTGAATACGGTTTAAGACCTGTCGGATGAGCGGTGGTTCGGGTTTTTTCCAGAAAGCCGCTATACAAGCCCGGGCTGCGTTTAACCGATAATGATCTGCCAGCACAGTACAGACGGATAATTATGGCAAACGTACCTGCCCAGCTTTCTCCTTATTCCTACATAGAAAGGAAAGCTAAAAAGGTGAGCCGGGTTTTTTTTACCCCTTCTGCTGTGTGAATGGGGAAATATATTTGTATGTTCTTGGGAAGTTTCGGTTCAGTTTTTCCTATAATAGTTTAGTACAGATGCTGGTTTGATTACTGTCTGATTTCCTGTTTTACACTCTTACTCTGGAATTTCCCTATTTGTAAAGTGACGCTCCAAGCGCCATCATTCATAATGTTTTGTATAGTGCCGACAGCAGCTGTCACATAGTTAAGTGTTTTTTTAGGTATCTCAGGAAGTTGATATCACGAGTTCAACATTACACAGCAGAATTTCTATGAAATGTTACCTAACAACTCTATACCTTAACCCGCCCTCCATTTTACCTAACATGCCTTCGCTTTCATCTACAAAAATAAAAACTGCTGATTACGTAGTAGGGATTTGTTCATTAGAATGTTGATTATTCTAAGGATGGATTATTTGCGCATTTCCTAATTTTTTTTTTGGTTGCTTCTGCTTGTTTGCAGTTTACCAAACTTTTTGAAAACTCTGAAACTAGAAGTTAAAAAATCTGTACATAGATGTTATAATATATTTATCATCTGATGGCATTCTCCGTATACAGTCTCTAAATTTTACATTTTGAGATTTATTTAAATAAGAACTCCAGGTAAATTTTTATTAACCCTTGCACTGGGGCTACTTCCAAACTGCAAGGATTAATTGCTTGTTTTGGGCTACGGCTAAAAACTTTAAAGTTATACTCGCCTGAACTTCCAAGGCTGCTGACAACGGCTTTCCCTGCAGCCTGCCTCGTCCTCTGCTCCAGCAATGGTATTTCCCTTGGCATCCTCATATCCTATACAGTGTATAGAACATGATGACTCAGACCTTAGACTGCTGGAGCGGAGAGGGAGAGATGCTCCCAGGAGTGGGCGAAGACCCTAGACCAAAACATGCGGTGAACCCTTTCAGTGTGGGGGGTAGCCCCACTGCAAGGGTTAATTTACACAGAGTTCTTTAAGTGTATATTGTGCTGGTCCCATGGCAAAGGTGGCAGTCCACAGCCTGATGCTGCCCCCAGTCCATGGGTTGTGCCACTTAAGTTAGGAAAAGACATTCCCTGATCTGGTTTATTAAATGTCCTGTTTCCAGAGCCGCGGTCACTTGTGTGAGCATTATGGAAAATTGGACCCTTCTGCAGTGGCATAGTATTGAGCCCGGGTTTCAGCTGAAGGTCTTTTTAGGAACTACCTGTTCTAACGTGAAGATAGTGTATGTGATAGTGACGGCACATCATGTATTCCTGTAAATGCATAAGAACCTTGACACGTTGCGGAAGTATTTACATTGGGCAGTAGAGTTCTGTTATCAGTCTGGAATAGCTCAGCCATTAGACCAGTGCTGTAATTTATGCTGTTGCATAACTTTCCTACATACGCAGGCACAAAATGGTAACAATATATGTACCGTATATGATCCATGCTATTTTTATATATAGACTGACAACGTATGGTGATTTCTCAGTGAACCTGTAAAGTAGGTCAGAGCATTTTCATATGTTATACTGAGGAATAATTTTCTGTTGAGCCAGACGGGTTACTAAGAATTAAGGAGATTTCAGAAAGCAATAGACACATGTTGCTTAATTTATAATCCTCGAGTAATGACACGTGGCACACACCTAATATCTCTGTGTAGATATGTATTGCGTTTAACATTCCCTCACAGCTACCTCCCTATTGTATCACTTGCCCCTCCCTTTTTAGATTGTAAGCCCTCACGGGCAGGGCTCCCTAACCATCTTGTCTTGATTTTTATTGCAACTATAATGTCTTCCTTATATTGTAAAGCGCTGTACAAACTGTTGGCGCGATTTAAATCCTGTATAATAAAAGCAAATGCTTTTGGGGGTCAGGTTTTCGCTTTCCTGACCTGGTATATGACGGCTGTGTTTCTTTCCATAACAGGGGCGATATGTGGTCGTGGACATCTCTCTGTTTTCAGAAGACCAGGAACTTTTGAACTTGATAAGCTACAAAAGACGCCCTTCAGAAGATTCTCAGAAACGGCGGTGTATTTTGCCTCTAAAGACGGTATCAGCAAAGATGGATCCGGTGATGGGAACAAGGTAATGCCAGCCTGAAATCAGAATGGGTGGTGGCCATCGTGCTTATGTTTATGGTACTCATGCACATTCTGTTTTATGTACAGAAAGCAGCTGTTGAAGGAGGCGGCAAAAAATCATCTGGGAGTTCAGGGAAAGGTGGTGGCAATCAGCTAAGGTGCCCAAAGTGTGGCGATCTGTGCACCCATGTCGAGACATTTGTCTGTAAGTTTAAACTGGTTTGTTACTGGCCTGCAGCCACATGCATAACTTGTGATTATCCAAGTGTACTCTTATTCAGTATGCTAGAGCACTCTGACTAATCAGGTGCCGTCTACAAAGTTACATCACATGAAAGAGGTATTCCTTCAAATCTGTACTCCACATACTGTATGTAGTGAAATATATCACCAGCACACCGTTGTCGAATCTTCAGAAAGTGATCATTTTATTGATGCACACATCTTGTCAATAGCAATGTTTCGGGGCATGCCTGAGGAAGGGGCTCAGAGTGGCCCCGAGACGTTGCTATTGACAAGATGTGTGTATCAATAAAATGATCACTTTCTGAAGATTTGACAACGTTGTTCTGGTGATATATTTTACTACTTGAATCTGAAGCGGCACCTACCGCAAGGGACACGCCAGTGAGGAGTGCGGTAGTGGTTATCTGGGGTTACAGGTTATTTTAGCGTGTCCTGCCCATAAATAGTTGTTTTATGGATTATCACTAACTGGAATGTTAAATGCAATTGCATGGTTTTTAATCTTCCACTTGGTGCAGCTAATTAATGAAGTGTCAACTATACAATGAGAGTTTGTTCACAACATGTCCATTGAGCTGCATTTTTCTGCACGCTACCTCACGTATGGTGAGAGCAGGGCACGTAGAAAACCATTGTTTTCTATGTTACATGTACGGTGGTGTGTAGAACATGCAGCTCTATACACATGGTGTAAACAAGCCCTGATTTTTGGTTTTGTTTTTTTTCTCTTTGTATCTGCGTAAGGCGAGCCTGTGGCTCTCCCCTGCAAAAGAAAAAAAAAACGAAAGAGTTGGCTGCCAGTCACCACAAAGGGCAGGCACCCTTTAAGGCCTATGATTATCAGTGCGATGCTTTAATCGCATGGTTCCGTGCACCTACCGTTTGCATTCTGTTTGTATGGACTACACGATACGGATGTTGGGCTCTTTATTCTTATTTGCTTGTTTTTTTACACCATTTTACTTTGTACAAAAACCAATCTCCTTTCAGCCTCTACTCGTTTTGTGAAATGTGAGAAGTGCCACCATTTTTTTGTCGTGCTATCTGAGGCAGATTCAAAGAAATCTATAAACCGAGAACCAGAGACTGCCGCTGAAGCTGTGAAACTGGCATTTCAACAGAAGCCACCTCCACCCCCGAAGAAGGTATGAAAGTCTTCGGTCACTATTGCCTGTAGTACTGTTGCCACAGGGTCACTTGTATGCTTAAATAAGGTTAAAAAAAAACGGCCCTAAAAAAAATATAAAATGTTAGCAATCACATTTTTATTAGTAGAAAGTGCTGTATATAAATTCTGCATGATGGCAGCGCTGGATTTGCTTTTGGACTATAGCAATCCTGTACCTATACCCATCAGAGGCAACGTTGTGGCTTTTTCTTCATAGCTATGATTTCATTTAATTAATTGAAGATTTAAAAGAACAGGTAATATCAAATGAGCTTATTTATAATTTGACACAATATTCTAATGTGTTTCCACTTTTTGCAGTCAAAGTTTGAGAAAACCCCTCTGTTTATGTTCCAATTCATACAGCATATCTAAATATTGGTGTGTGTCTCTTACATTTTAGCTATTTCTTTGAAGACCTTTTGTGCAGATTCCAGGCTACTCTGAGCAGTTTGAAAGTGACAGAATGAGGGACAGGCTGAGCTTCTCATTCACACAACACTTCTAAGTCTTTAACCCTCTGTTAGGACAGACAGATTTATATCTACTTTACAGCTAATAATGAAACCTGCCAGCAAGTACAGACAGGGTCAATTATAGTAAACCTATCTTCCTACAGCTCATGTGTAACATTACATACAGGGGAAGCTAGGTAGGATTTTTAAGCAAGTAAAAAAGCACTTTAAAAAAACAAAACAAAGTGCTACTTACATTTTTTATTTGTTCATTTATGCAATGTGAATGGGAAAATATAACCAATATAAAGTAGGTGTTATACCAGTTTGGTTGCAAAAGTGAAAATACAAGACAAGCAAAAAGGGGAATATGTTCTGTATAAAAGAGGTGAACCTTGCAGAAGTTTGTTTCCCTTCAGGCACTTGTGATGTAATAAGGGACAGGATGATGACCGATCAATATGAATTTACAAGTTTTATATTGAACAGTTCTTGTGTGAGTTAATGCTGTTCAGGCTAATGTTCGCAAGCAAAAATTAAAGAACTCTGGGCAGAAGAAAACTTAACCCATGCAGTGTGGCTAGCCCTGCACTGCAAGGGTTAAGTGCTCATTTTCACATAGGGTGTAAAAGAGCAAAGAAAATACTCACTGAAACTCAAACTGGCTTTCCCTTCGCTCCAGCGGCCTGAAAACCTGTGGCGTTGCTGTATTGGACATGAGGATGCAAGGGGGAGGCTGCAGGGACCGGACTAGCAGCTAGGCGGGATTATATATTTTAGACCCTAGAAGAAAATGAGCACTTAACCATTGCAGTATGGGGATAGCCCCACTGCAAGTGTGTGTTTTTGTTGTTTTTTTTTCCCCCTTCTGCCCAGGGTTCTTTAACCCCTTCATGACTGAGCTAGTTTTCAGTTTCTGTTCATAAATGACTGACACACTTTTTACATTTTTGCTGTGTGTTCTTCCACAGCAGTAATATACTATCTTCCCAAATGTACCCACACATATTTACTTTAGTCAGATTCAGATCTCACTAAAAGCTCTTTGATGGTGCCTAGACCATCAAAACTGATACATTTCAGTCAAAAGATATCTTTTGAGTGAAATGTATCTAAACATTGGGCTCTCCAGCTGTCAAAACAAATAGCAGAGAGATGAGTCACTGCTACCTCTCTGCTATATTCAGCTGTCAAATACGGGATCACAAATTGCGGTCCTGTATTTGCTTGCAACGGCTTCATTCTTTCATTAATGAAAGGAAGAAGCTTTTACAAAAAGCTTAATTATTTCATTAATGAATGCCTCAATACTGAGGCATTCATTAATGACTGGCAACTGCTGAGAATCAGCTGTTACGAGCATTACAAAGCCTGATATAACTCGTCGCATACAGTGTACGTGGCCAGTCATATAGGCACAAAGGGTCTCATCACGAAGGGGTTAACCACTTGCTGACCACGTTGCTACACCCCCTTCCCATCCAGGCCATTTTTCAGTATTCAGCGCTGCGGTAATTTGACTGACATTTATTCTGTCATGCAACGCTGTACTGAAATGAATGTTATACCATTTTTTTAGGGACACTTAGAGCTTTCTTTTGGTGGTAGCTAATCACCACTGCGGTTTTTATTTTTTACTATATTAAGGAAAAATTACCGAAATGTAAAAAAAAAAGTTTCCCCCTATATTAAATGATAAAACATTATTATTACCCAATTTTTTGGTAAAATATAAGAGACGGGGTCACGTTGGGTAAAAGGGTTCAAACATGTCAAGCCTTAAAATTGCGTGCGTGCGCGAAACCTCAAACTAGAATACCCAAAGTTGGCCATAGGCGATGCTTTAAAAGCTTTTGCCGCTCATCAGTTTAGTGTTATCAGTGATTGATGGGCCTAAAATGATTGCTCTCACTGCGACGTGGCGATATATAACGTGTGTAGCGCAATTGTCGTTTTTGCGCTCTGGTGCACAGTACGTGTATTTACGTTTGTGCGTAAACATGGGGGTGGGGGAACGTAAGAATTTTTTGGGGGGTTTTTTAAACTTTTTTTTTATTTTTTATTTATTATTTTTTTTACACTTATTGTTATTGCTATTACATAAGGGGATAACAATCCCCCTATACAATAGCAAAGGCACATTGACAAGTCCTCTTTATGGAGACATTAGGGGTCTCCAGGACCCCTAATGTCACGTGTGGACCCCAAAAGAAGCTGATGAAGCAGAGATCTGCTTCTCTCTGGCTATAGCAGCCAGATGACTGACAGGTGAATGCGGAAGTGATTAATACACCATTTCTGCATTCACAGCATGGAGGGAGGTCAGCAAGGACCTGATCTCCCTCCCATCTTACCTCCTGACACCCTCCCGAGCCGGTCCCGGACCGCAGATGGAGCAGAGGATTCCGGGATTGAAGGTGAGGGGTCAGGAGGGTGGACAACGGCAGCGCTCGAGGGGGGGGGGCATGCAGCCTGCTATAGAGCCGCCGATCGGGTATATGTGAAACCGCCGGTAACTGCTTTTTACATTGGACGGTTTTGTTTTTCTGACTGCGCGAGCAGAAAAAAAATGCTGCCTGGAGACGGCAACCCGCCAATGCGACTGTGCCGTCCGTTTTTTTTGCCCGAGTATTCAAAGATACTTGACAGCATATAATTTTACATATGGACTTTGGAGAAGATTTCCCGAAATAATTTTAAATAGCTTGGGTTCTCTGAAATAAGTTACATGATGTGTACTGTAGAAGCCCAAATAAAGGCAAGCAGAAGGCATAGGTGTGAATTCTTCTCAGGATTCATTTACCCGGCCTTCTTTCTCGCTATGTCTGTGTTTTTGGTAGTATCCATCTTGAGTCCATGTCAGAGCTCCAACCCTGATGACTGGTGGGGTAAAGATCAAGAAGCAGCAGGCGAGGTGGAGACCCTTTATAGAGCCACAGAATAAATGAAGCAGAAGCTGGGGGTCCTTGCACTGCAGGTCCTCAGTTTCTTGTCCTGTAGAACAATGAACACCAGTGTAGTGACATCACTTAAGGTGTCCATACATTGTATGATTTTTGTTCGGAAATCGTACACTAACGGTCTTCTGAACAACAGTTGATGGTACATCACCGATTTTTTATATTGTGATTGAAATGTTTTGATCGGCCAGGTTGGAGACTGCGCAAGAACACCGATACTTTTTCTTAAGAGACATGTGACATTTTATTCTAAAACCAGACTAATGATTTCAGGGCAGTTTGTTTATAATTATGAACAACTGTAACTCGGCCCATGATTATTCAGCAATGGAGAATAGCAACCAGCAATAGAGCACTACAGATCATCAATCTTTGAATATACAGCAGTTATACAGGGCTGCCTTTGGGGTCTCACCAGGGCTGCCCAGGTGGGTGCTAGGCTCTCGCAAGTGTAGGACCTCATGCATTTGCTCCTCTTTTTTTAAAATTTAAAGGACCGGTATCGGCCTTTAGTATCTGGGCATTTTTACAAGTACTCATGGAAATTCCCCTTATCGGCACTGATACTAATATGGATATCGGTACGTCCCTGGCACACTGCCATTTATTATTTTTAGGAATAATTCAAGGGAAAATGGTGTCCTTCCCTTTTTTTTTTTTTTCTCTTTTTTCCTCCTCTCGTAGTGCTGACACCTGTAAGTATAAAGTTGGCAAAGTTGAATTTTTTTGGGGGGGTATAAGGACACTTTAAGGTGTCTTTCCAGCAAGCAGATTCATGACTGATGCATGTTTACTCCGAATGGAATAGGATCCAACAGATTATAGGTAAAGCTCTTTCCCTGAGTGCATTTCTTCTCTTCCAGATTTATAACTACCTCGACAAGTATGTAGTGGGTCAATCATTTGCGAAGAAGGTCCTTGCTGTTGCGGTGTACAATCATTACAAGCGGATATACAATAACATCCCAGTGAACAGCCGGCAACAAGCAGAGGTGGAAAAACAGTCCTCATTAACCCCAAGAGGTGGGTGTAATCATTTAATAAGATGTACGTAATCTTTTTCTGAACCCTGTGCAACCTAATGTAACTGTCTGCCATAAATCATATCACTTATTTGCTTTTTACATGCGTTTGTACTTTTTTAAAAAATATATTAAACTATATGCCTTGTACATCACAACAACCGTTTTTTAGGTGCATTTTATAATCTGATTGGTTTGAAAGTCTGAGAGAGAAGTCCATAGTTTGGCATTTCTCACGTTTTTTTTAGATCTTCTTTTTTCACTTTTTCGGAGATTTGAGTACATGTATTGCTTATATTACATAGTGTTTTATAAGATAGGTTAAAGGGTAAGAGTTCTTTTTTTTTTTTGTGTGGCAGGAAAGATCAGTGCAGGCATGTCGGCCTGCAAAATTCTACAAGTTCTTTCTGCTTTCCTGGACGTAAGGTGTAACTAGACAAACCCTGCCTACCTTCTACTACATGCGAGTTAGAAGATTAAATTATATTTGGGCAGTGTAAGGAATGTGGCTGCTCATACAGGATCTGATCTTTTCCAGCAGTATTCATCTCTGCAAAATACAGTTGGGCAGGTTAACAAGGACCCTGTTGACACAGAAATGTGGCAGTCTGGCATTGCCGACTTTTTTTCTTTAAAAAAAAAAAAGACACTTATTTCTGCTTCACTACTTGGTAAGTTACTGACACCTGGTTTGTACATTTTCAGATCAGTGACTCACTGAATAGCAAGGCAAAGGATGAATAGCAGTAGCAGAGTAATAACAAAGTGACAGTGTCTTGTTGGGGCACTCCAACCATTGCTAACATCACAGTGCTCCCTCGCCACACCGTTCATCTTTTGCAGCCCTTAGCACATACCCAATACTACTTTTGTATGGCAGTATGTGACCTTCTCCCCTTTTACTCCCTGGATGCAGTGCTTGGGACTCTGTGGCCATTTGGACCCAAACACGGACAAATGTAGTGGCAGGGAAGTAGGTGTGTATCAGTGTGTGGGGTGTACCATAACAAGAGAATCTGTCGCTCTTGCCCTTACTGTATGCCTTCCAGTAGGTTTGCATTCTCATAACAAGGACAGATCTAACCTCCATCCACTCTCCGTGAGATTTGCTCATATTTGACCACACAAGTTGGTTGTAGATGTGATCATTTCAAATGTTTTTGGGTTTTTCCCCTTGGCTGCAATTTATTCCACACACAAAGGATAGGTTTTGTAATTGATTGCATTCTTCACAAGGTCCATGTTCCTTTTGAATGCAGACAGTCCTTTGCCTGATCCACCAATTCAGTGCAGCTGATTTGGACACTCTATATATTGTTTGTTCAAATCCTATAATGTGTATGGCCAATATAAAAACAAAGGCAGCTGAATTATCTGTGTACCACT
>NW_017308903.1:80954-83408 GCF_000935625.1 Nanorana parkeri | reverse complement strand
CTTTCATCGAATACCTGCACAAGTACACTTTTATGCTGTAGTTATCTTGTAAGTGTATTAGATCGTAGACAATGTTTTTTTTGTTTTAATATTTATTTTATAGAACAATTGTGAGTTGCACGAGTGTTGCACATATTCCATTTCCATTGCTGGCTTTGCTGCAAAACGGCATTTACCCCTCAGTGTCATCCAGCATAGTCTCAACATGTGCATGGTCCTGTCTATACTGTACACAGTGTTCTGTGTCCCAGCTTTGGATACTCATTAACCTCTAGCCCTGCTCTTCTGCATGTTTACTCCTGTGACCTTTCCATTCTGTTGCTACAGCTTGCCTTTGCTATGTGCAGACATTTTGAACATTTGAAATGGTTGAAGTTTTCACAATGGGTATTTCCTGCATCACCGTAAAATAAATTGATGTTGGCAATAAAGAGAGAAGTGCTATTTTACCTGGATCTGCCAAGCCCCAGTGTCAGACATACAGGTTCTCCACTCTAATACATTTGTGTAATGTAGATTCTGATTACCTAAACTGCGCTCAGTGGTCCTATTCAAGTTTATACCGCCCAGGAAGCCTGCTTTACTGCTATGCTCCAGTTATTCACAGAGGAAGCTGAGCGATCCCGGGACGCACGATCGTGTTCAGGAGCACACAGCGATTGCTGTACAGCCCCGTTGATTTGAATGGGGTTATCGCCCAGATGTGAACCTAGGCTTAAAAGAAACCTGTGCTGAGAGGAGGCTGTCACTGCTGGCCTCCTTCTAAAAGTGGTTGTTGCCTGGCTTAAAGTGTGAGGAAAAACTGAAGTCGGGAAAATCTGACCACCTTCTTCTAAGTGGCTGCTTTAAAATGAGTGAAGCCATTGGATCAGCATTACATCCAGAGACTAGTTTTGTGTGTTTTTATTTTATTTTCAACATAGACAGAATAAGCATCACAGAGCAAGGCTTTATTGTGTCTGAAGGGCAATTTCACAGGTAATGATACCAAGATACATATGGTCGCTACAATGGAGGGTCTAAAAAAAATAAATAAAAAAAAAAAAATTAAAATCCATGGTTTACCACATTCACATAACTATAAGGTCTTCTCAAAGATGGAAAGAAAAGAGTAGAAGGCGAAGATCAAAATGTGGCGATCAGAAGGGGGATTCCTATCATGGGAATACAGGACACTAAGAAGCCCTGTGGATGCTAGCCACCATTACTGCAGATATGGGTTTTTAAAAATTGTCAGAGCTTGTGAAGACAATCCAAATAGTCCAGGTGGAGGAGTTGTGTTCACATATCATGCAAACAGGCAGTCAGTTCCATGTGTTGAAGCCAAATAAGTTTGGCAATCCATTCTGGGACAGAAGGCAGGAAAGGTGACTTAATGTCTCGGAATCACTTTTCTGGCAGCCATTATAACAAAAGTGCAAAAGACCTTTTTTCTTTTTATAGCCACGAGAGCCAAGGAGTAGAAGAGGGCAATTTCTGGCTTTGGTTGGATCTTCCGTGACTAGTATTTTAAAGAGAAGCATCAGCAATAGCAGCCTGCATCCTTCCTTGATACAGGTTTCTTTTAAACTCCAATACCACTTGCCGTATACTCCAATACCACAGATTATCTCACTTTGGGCTGACTAAAGCTGCTGTGTGTGACCTTTCCACTCGCTGGCACTGCCATGAAGTACTTTGCTTATGAATGTAGTCCTGAAGTGCAATGGCTGGGGTCCATGAAAGAATAATAATTTGGTTGGTGTTCCATGGATCAAATTCTATGTTCTAACCTAGAAGAGGGTGGCTGTGCCCTACAGATTTAAGGGTTTGACATATCTAAGCAGGTTTTTTTTCTGATTTCTTCCTGTCATTGTTTAAATCCCCTCTCTGTAGAGTTAGAGATCAGAAGACGGGAAGATGAGTACAGATTCACAAGTAAGTTTTTCTCCCATAGCTCTCTCACAGCACTGGTCTGACTGAGCCCTGTTGTCCCATGCCCTTCTGCAAACTGTGCTCAAGTGGTGTGGTCTCACTCATACTTCTACATCATCACTGCTTTCCTGGTGCAGTCTCTGATATATGTCCAGATTATATAATCCGAGGGCAGTGTTGAGAGACTATATAACCTATAGATTGTTAACTTGTTACTATTAATCCAGGTTGTTGAAAATGAGTAAGCATAAATTATTTTGTGTTCCATGTATGCCTATGCAGCATATGCAAAGTGCTAGTAACAGATGCCATGTGCCACTAACAGCATGTCTGAAAGCTCCTAAAACACTGCAAATTCTGCATGACTCATCTATTCACACTAAATGTATATTGGCTGTATGATGTTAAAGTGAGGCCTCCCTTAAAGGTCAAGTCTGCAGATTGGGTCACCTGTCAGTTTCGCATCTTCTTTGGTGCCTGGCTTTATCTCCGATTCCTCCCTGTGCCTCCAGCTAAGAGGCCCTCTCCCTTTGTTCCCCC
>NW_017308903.1:58853-79787 GCF_000935625.1 Nanorana parkeri | reverse complement strand
GACCTTCTCAGTGATACCAGTATTCAGTGCTAGGGGTCCTTGTTGGTGGTATACTATTTTATTACATTGAGGGTTGGGGTTTTGTTTCGTTTATTTTATTTTTTTACAAATGATAAGACAGATTCCCCTTATTACACCATTTTCTCTCATCAGAACTACTGCAGATTGCTGGCATCAGTCCACATGGCAATGCTTTGGGAGCCTCCATGCAGCAGCAAGTGAACCAGCAGATGCCACAGGAGAGGCGGGGAGGTGATGTGCTGGACTCGAATCATGATGACATTAAGCTGGAGAAAAGCAATATCTTGCTTCTGGGCCCAACAGGCTCTGGTAAGAAAACTCCTGTTTGGTTGAAATAGTAAAAGTATTGCATAATCTTAACCTAGAGTAAGCGCTGTTATGACATACATCTGTTGTATGTACAAGTGATCTTGAACGCCTGTACAGCCGTCCAAAATCACTTGTAATGCGCCTGAATCTTGCTCCCCCTCCCCTCTCTCTCCATTTCCGGGGGCTGGCCGGCCGTATACCGCTCCCATCTCTCTCGGTCACCTTCAAAAGCTATCGCACAGGGGCTTGTTATCCTTGTGTGATAGCAATAAAGTCAAGTGTAAAAAATAAAATAAATGACAAAAAACGTTAAAGGCAATAAAGTGTAAAATTGGTTATTTTTTTTGTAATTATCATTTTTTAAAAGTCTCAAAATTAAAACCAACCCCGCTGCACCGTTTATCTGCATGCGAATAACCGCATGCATGGGGCATTGTGTGTGTGTATGTGTGTGTGAGCAGAGGGGGCGATCTGTTACCGCACAGCAATCGTGCACAAAATTGTGTGGGTGGTCACAGAAGCACACACCACCACCGTTCGGGCTGGCAGTGCCATTATTGTAGAATGGCATCCCAGCCGCGCTAGGCAGCACGGTTTCCTGCCGCAATACCGCCCGTATAATCACGGTTGAAAACACTGCACGGTGCTTGTCGCGAAAAAAGGTACATGTACCTTTTTTCAACGATTGCCACACTGATGTAACCCCATTGGAATCAATGGGGCCGCGCAGCAACCGCTGTATGCAGCCGCACACAATTGCCTAAGTCTGCATCGGCCCTAAAGGGTAAATTCACTTTCCCAAGTAATTTGGAAAAATTTAATTAGCCTCTCAAATCTGGCCCCATCCCCCTCCCGCTATACTTGCCTTTCAGCGAACTGTCCTTCCTGTCCGCCAGTACGGGTGTACTATCTGTACCTGTGCCATGTATTCTGAATTTTGCTTGCAAATTGCAAGCACTCGTTGGTCAGCGAGGTCACCTGACGCCACTGACCAATGAGAAGCTCTTCTTGGCACTGCTAAATACGATTTTGGGTAAAATTTTTATTTTTGTATCGGGACAAGTAGATTGACATTTCCACACCCCTGGCTATACTGTTACCATCAGTAGTCACTGTTCTTTATCACCGAAGCAGCTCTAACTGGCTTCTGCTTTTTAATACCTCAGATGTGCTGGTGACCAACTTGTCTTCGGAGTTCACAGGATGTCACAGAACTCCAGGCTCAGACCCCCCCCTTCACCTTTTCTTTGGCAGTGGGCAATCCTCAATGATGCATACAATGGTGCTGATGAGACGTTAATGCAGAGAGAGGCACTATTACACTGATAATGAAGGGTGCATTGGTGATGTGTTGCACTCAGAGTATGTCCTCATTTGTCCATTAATTGGCAGCGTTTTGTGAATGGGCAGGGCAGCTACCCACATACTATTGCAGGATAGGCCCAAGACCTCCCAAAAGATCTTAATCCAGTGCAATTAACATGAACATGTCCAGAGTGGGCTTTAGGGTACTCTTCCAAGAGTGCTTCCTGCGTTTACCAGGCTAGCATGTCCAGAGTTGGGGCAAACCTTTGATCTGCACACCTAATCTGGTATCCTGATTTGTAGTATATTTGCTCTTTTTCCTTGTTCATGAGTGACATATATTCTACATTGTGTTGTGGGCTATGTGCTTTTATTTATTTTTGTTTCCCAGTTATTCTTATTTGGCATTGATCGTTGTGGCAGTTACGTGCTTGTGCTTTCTTACAGGTAAAACTCTTCTTGCACAAACGCTAGCAAAATGCTTGGATGTCCCTTTTGCTATATGTGACTGTACCACCTTGACGCAAGCTGGATATGTAGGAGAGGACATTGAATCTGTGGTTGCCAAACTGCTTCAGGATGCCAATTACAACGTGGAGAAGGCTCAGCAAGGTCTGTCTTTTGTAGTTTTTATCACTATCTGAATACAACGTATTTCCTTTCACATTATTTTTTTTTGTCCCCTTGCTGTTAGTGTGGATGGGGAAATTGTCACCCACCCCACCAGTCTGTACCACTGTTGGAATACCTGAACAGTGACTGTTTAGCCAAATATTTCAGACTGGCTCCTTCCACAAAACATGATTTAAAGATCGACTTTTGTCAAACGGGAGGACCCGACATTATATGGCCACTTGTAACTAATTTATGACCAGCTTTACACTAATGACCTACAATAAAATATTGCCAAAGTTACCAATCTAGTTTTCTGATGCTGTCCAAATTAAAGCTTATCACAGTCTAAGAGCAGAAGGTAGAATGTATGCTTTTATGATGTTTGTTAGAATGACTATGTATGTGTTTTTTAACACATGAGTCAAAAATAAATTAAAAAAATAAATGACTTTTAGATGGGAACAGGATGTAGTTTTAGTTACCATACCCCATGAAGAGAGATGTATAAAGAAACTCTTATCAATCAGTTTATAGGGGCTTCTGAAGAGCTAAGGCTTTATATTAATGTTTCAATTACTTGAGTTGGTGATCTTGCTTTTGTCCTCTCTCAATCCAAGCAATAATTACTTTGGGTCCATGTGGCACCCACAGTGTGAGAGGAGTAGCGAGTTCTGGTGGCCAGTCATTGACCCCTGGTGGCTCTGCAAACCACATCTACAGATGAGGAGGAATCACGGAGCCAACGAGCAGTATGGACTCAATCATAACATTATGAGGGGAATTTATCGAAACCTGGAGCAGTTGTGCATGGCAACCAATCAGCTTCTCTTTTATCTTCAAATCTTAACTGAACAAACCTGAAGAGAAAAGCTGTTTGGTTGCCCTGGACAACTGCTCCAGATTTTGTTTGCTCCAGTTTTGATAAATCCACCCATTTAGTAATCAACTAGGCAAAGCACTTGTATTGTGTAATTTCCTGTTTTGCACCCATATATACACTGCCTCTTAGGCCCCGTTGGATGAAGCATCTGTCTGGGATAACGCAAGGTAATGCAGAAGAGGTGTGCCAGTGCTGTCTATTGCGTAATAGTCCTGTAAACGTCTGCGTTATCCACTACTGACTCGGGTACTCTGTAAATCACCTTTTTGCAGTTCTAACACTTATAAATTTTATGTTACTTTTAATGACATATTTTTTGTGAAATGGAGCTTTGTTTCTTACTGGATAAGACCTAGGTTTTTAACCAAAACTGTTTTACAGGTTAGAAAATATTATGGACTTCTTTCTACAAATATTTCTTTTCAGGTATTGTCTTTTTAGATGAAGTTGACAAAATTGGTAGTGTTCCTGGTATTCACCAATTGAGAGATGTGGGAGGAGAAGGTGTACAGCAGGTAAGAATTTCCAACCATAGCGCTCTTTATGACCTGTTCCTGTGTAGTGCATATTGAAGAATGATCCTCTATTTCAAGTATGTGAGTCTTATAAAACTGCATACAAGTGTGTGTGTTATTTGTAGAGATGCACCGAAATTTCAGCCCTCAATGGTACTATGGGCAAAATGCCATTAGTACCCAAAAAAAATGGCTGAAAAAGCTAGGAATGGCATATGGTGCATTCCTAGCTTTTCTCCTCCCCACTTGATGCCGGCTGCAAGCTTTGGTCTGTGTCCCCTCCAATCCTTGCTGCTCTCCCCCTGCCTATGTCAGCAGAGGCAGCGGGGATTGGAGGGGATAGAGCTGATCCAGCTGGTGGCACCCAGTGAGGAGGAGAGACGTGGTCCGGGGGCAGTGCGGGGTGGAGAGCTTGGCTTTGGTGATGGGTGAGAGGGTGTGGAGCACAAGCATGTAGTGACCAGTACTGATCACTTACAGGGTAATTCAGAAAACGGTGAAGGATTTGGAGAAGGCAGGAGAAGTGAACAATCTAGGCCAAAATAGCTGATTTGGAAATGTTTTCCAGTTTAGCTATGTTGTCCTAGACTTCACTTGTCCTGACTTCTCCAAACCCTTCACCCTTTTGTGAACAACCCTGTTAGTATTAGTAATCACCTATGCCCTCCGTTATTTAAAATGTCCCCAGTTATGAACAGGAAGTGCTATACATCGCTTCGCCTCTGTACTTGGAGCTTCCTGATCATTGAGTGCTGAGGATGCAGAATAAGATTGAGGACTTTGTGTGTCCTCCAATCTTCTTTCTTCCTTCTTCTTTCTTCCTTCTTCTTTCTTCTTTCTTCCTTCTTCTTTCTTTCTTCTTCTTCCTTCTTCTTCCTTCTTCTTTCTTCTTTCTTCCTTCTTCTTTCTTTCTTCTTCCTTCTTCTTTCTTCCTTCTTCTTTCTTTCTTTCCTTCTTCCTTCTTCCTTCTTCCTTCTTCCTTCTTCCTTCTTTCTTCTTTCTTCTTTCTTCTTTCTTCTTTCTTCTTTCATATCAGGGATCTGTTTTTTAGACCCCTAATATTTCCCCAGAGCCCCCAACCTTAATAATAAAAAATAAAATGTTTTAAGGTTTGAAGTCCCGTTTTGGTTTTGGCCTGACACATTTTTGAAGTTCTGGTCTAAAAATGTAATTTCAGTGCATCCCTAGTGATTTGAAATGTTGCCCTTGTTTTCTTGCAGGGCTTGCTGAAGTTGCTGGAAGGAACTATTGTTAACGTCCCAGAAAAAAATTCCAGGAAGCTGCGAGGTGAAACAGTTCAAGTTGACACAACAAACATTCTCTTTGTATCTTCTGGAGCCTTTAATGGCCTGGACAGGATAATCAGCAGGAGGAAGAATGAGAAGGTTTGGTTCTACCCTACAATTTTAATTGACACCCTTTCTACTTTTCTTTAACCAGTTGACATCCGCGGTGTTAAACACCCTTCCCATCCAGGCCATTTTTCAGTATTCAGCGCTGCGGTACTTTGACTGACATTTATTCCGTCATGCAGCGCTGTACTGAAATTAATTTTATACCCTTTTTTGGGGACAGATCGAGCTTTCTTTTGGTGGTATTTATTCACCACTGGGGTTTTTATTTTTTTACTATATTAAGGAAAAATCACAGAAATTTAAAAAAAAAAAACAGTTTCCCCTATATTAAATGATAAAACATTTATTATTACCCAATTTTTTGGTAAAATATAAAAGACGGGGTCACGTCGGGTAAAAAGACACCAAACATGTCAAGCCTTAAAATTGCGTGCGCGCGCGAAACCTCAAAAAACGATAATACCCAAAATTGGCCATAGGCGACGCTTTAAAAGCTGTTACCGCTCATCAGTTTAGTGTTATCAGTGATTGATGGCCCTAAAATGATTGCTCTCACTGCGACGTTCGCGGCGATATGTAACATGTGTAGCGCAATTGTAATTTTTGCGCGCTGGGGCACCGGACGCGTATTTACGTTTATAGGCGCGTAAACGTGGGGGTGGGGGAGTTAAACATTTTGGGGGGGTTTTTTCCCCTTTTTTTATATGTGGCTTTTATTTTATTTTATTTTTTTATGTGTTACTTTTCTTTTTTTTTATTTATATTTTTTTTTTTGCACTTATTGTTATTGCTATTATATAGGGGGATAACAACCCCCTATATAATAGCAAAGGCACACTGACAGGTCCTCTTTATGGAGATATTAGGGGTCTCTAGGACCCCTAATATCACCTATGGACCCCAAAAGAAGCTGATGAAGCAGAGATCTGCTTTATCAGCTTCTTCTCTCTGGCAATAGCAGCCAGATGACTGACAGGTGAATGCGGATGTGATGTAATACACATCACTTCTGCATTCACAGCCCGGACGGAGATCAGCAAGGAGCTGATCTCCCGTCCTCCTCCTCCTCCTGACGCCCTCCAAGCCGATCCTGGGCCGCAGATGGGGCAGCGGATCCAAAAACGGGGCGGTGGATGTGCGTTGCGGAACTGACGGGGGAGGGGGTGGGTACAGCTGGCTCTGCCTCTAGATAGACAGAGCCAGCTGTCACTCACGCAGATGGGCGGATCTTGACGTCTAGGTCGGGATCCGCAGCGGCGTCTCGGTATACCGCGAGCTGTAGCTCGTGGTATACTGAGCTTAGGGTAACGGGAGGACGCTAGTTTGTGTCCTCCTGTTACCCTAAGGAGAGCTATGGGGAAAAACACTGACCCCATAGTTCTCTAAGGTTACATTGGGACACCACTGGGCTTTGCTATGTTGCCTTTGGTGTTTCTGCCAAAAATATTCATATTAGTTCCTGTACAAATTGTACATAATTTTTCCTTGTTCACCAAGCCTAATGTATTATGTTGTGGTTTCTCTTTTCTGGTCCAATAGTTAAGACTTGTACATGTATCGTATATACAGGTGGATATTTTTAGCCTTGCTTATGCTGTGTTTATGGAGTTGCTATTTTAATGACTGGTTACCATACATACTGTATATCATTTAAAGAGCTTTATACGAGCTCTGCCTCGTATGTGTAGGCAGACAAGGGTATTCATGCATACATAAGCTTTTATTAATTCACCTTTTGTACAGTGAAGCTCTCCATCTCATCACAGGGGATCTGCAGCTCAGGTCTGATATCTGTAAGTTGTTGTGGTGGTTCATGTCACTATGTAGAAATGCAGTGTATTTTGAACATCCTCCTTGCAATTTGGGGTGTTTTATCTAAATGTCACTGCTCCGGAGGAGTTATTCTAAGATGTATTGCACATCTTTATGAAGGAAGCCACGTGTAAAATGGGTGGGAAAAGATGACTTGGGTAATTTCCAATAGCATGTTGGAGACAAAAGGAACAGAAGGAAGTAAATGCTGCCTAAAAAGCACCTGAAATTCTGGCAAGAGCCAACACACTAAAAATGGTTGCGTATTGAGTGCACACACATGAATTGAATCTAAAGCAGAAAAGAGGGCAGCTACCCATAACAAATCCTGAGGGGTCTGAGGATCCATTTACACCATTGTGCTTTAGGCTTGCTTCAAACCCCTTTTGAGAGAGATGTATGGGAGAATGCTAGTTGACTCGCTGTTATACTGTGCCATTGGCTTAACTACCTTCTGAGTCAATGGCTTGGAACTAGTATGCATATAGGGAGTGAGAGAAAGCCAGAAGTTCTCTATATTAGTTCCAAACAAGTAATTCAAAATTGTAAACAAATGGATCATTGTGGAAGCCAGACCAGATAACTACCGTGTTTCCCCAAAAGTAAGACCTACCCCGAAAATAAGACCTAGCGCTATCTTCAGGGATTTCTGTGATATAAGACCTACCCCGAAAATAAGACCTAGTTCGGTGGTAGGTCTTGTATTACAGAAATCCGCTAGGTCTTGCTTTCGGGGTAGCTGCACATATAATAGAATTTTACATGACCGGCTGCAGCTCCTGCACGCACGTACACCCACCTGTCTGCCTCCGCTGCCGCTGAAGACTACATTTCCCAGCAGGCACAGCGCGGCATAGCCAGTGGGGTCGAAGTGGATGGCATCAGAGCGGAGTGCGGACAGCTGCAGCCAGGTAAATATAAGACATCCCCCGAAAATAAGACCTAGTGTCGTTTTTTTTTTTTTTCATTGGAAAAAAAAAAAATATAAGACAGTGTCTTATTTTCGGGCAAACACGGTAATAGGCCCCTTTCACGTGGCCAGTCCGATGAGGTCCGCCTGTCAATTTTTCAAGCGGACCCAGTCATATGCCCAATGTAGATCTTTGGGCAGCCATGTGCAAACGGACAAACGTCCGTTTACGCCCCGTTACCCCTGATTCTGGCCAGGTCTGGAAAAACAAATGTAACCATGTACTGTTCTGCCGGGCTGGGTGGGGGGGATGGTGGTAACATGTTGTGTTCTCTCACCTCCCGATCTACTGAGCCGACCTTTGACAGTCTCATTGTCACAGGTCGGCTTAGAACTATGAGGTGAGTGGAAATCACTCATGTCATAGTTCTCCTTTTAAACACACCTGCTGTTTACTTTAAATTTCCCATAGACTGACATGGGGTCCGATAATTGCAGTTTTTTTTCTTGCGTCGCAAGATGGAGGAAAGAAACCGTACGGACACGGATATCACAGCGGTGACATCGGCTCTGTACTGCTGTGATCAGGAGAAGACCCATGCAGGGATCCTCTCCTGGGCAGCCTGTGTGAAAGGGGCTGCATTTTCAGGAGTGAATGTCTTTTTGTTAGGTCTGTTTAAATAAATCTTTCACAACTAGAGCAAACTGAAATCTAGTTGGTTGCATAAAGATCATTTAATGTTGACATTGCTGCTGAATAAATCCTGATTTACAGCCATGTTGCTTTGCTCACATGTGTTCATGTTGCTGGATAATGATGTGGTCTAGGTGGTACATTACACATGTTGACGCCTTTGATTGCAGAAGTGAGATGAAGCTGGTAATCTAGACCGCTGTTCTTTTCCCAAAGCAGTTTAGATTCCACATTATATGATCACATTATTTTAATTTGTTCTTAATTTGGCTCCAACAAGTTAGATTATTTTTCTGCCTGTCAAACCTCCAGTTGAGCATTTGAGACCTCTTGTCATCTGGCTTCTGGGACAGTGTGCCCCTGGCTTGTTCATGGTCCAGAAGTCCAATATTGACATGCAGTGGCTGGATACAAGACTAAACTTAGGTGGCTAAGGGCTGATCTGACAGTTATTTTTCCGCAGTGTTTACATATGCTGTGCCTTGTATGCTGCCATAGCTCTGCTGTCAGCATTTTCAATTCAGAGATGCTGACTACAGTGTCGTCCCTGGGATTCTCTGATGAGAGCTGTGTTTTCTCTCACTACAAAATCTGTAGTGAATAGAGTTCTTAGCTTCCCACAAGTTAAACTGGAACCGCTTGAGTCAGACGTTGCTTTGTGGTGTTGCTCAAACAATTGAGGTTATGTGCATGTCTTTTTAAATTAATCTGCAAATTAGTGGACATTTCAGATCAATATAAAAGCAGAAGAAAGCAATGGAACAGGTTTTGTATTTTACACTATAGGACACATTGAGCAGTGTTCAGGGTGCTAAGACTCCCTTGGAATAGAGTAGCAACCTCCAGAAAATGTGAGTCTCATACTTTATCGATACACACTTAAAAACAAATGTAGCTGGCCATACACCTTACAATTATCTGCAGATTGTCTCTGGTCAGATGGAAAAGGTGCAACAGATTCCTCCATCTACACTTAACTGTAGATGGAGGAAACCGGGAACCGGCGGGTTTTCCAGCCTGCTTGTTCGACGAAAGACGTGCGATCGTACAGTAGAAGTGGTTGCACGCCTTCCATACACTTTGCGATTATCGTACAGTGTATGGGCACCTTTTTTAGGGCTTGTTTCCACTATCATCAGTAGGGCTGCAGCTAACTATTATTTTCATAATCGATTAGTTAGCCGATTATTAAGCTCGATTAATCGGATAAAAAAAAGGCTCCAGTGATGGACTACTAGTTTCTATTGAGATTGTAGTCCATCACGGGAGCAAGCTTGGCGCGGTGGAAGTAAAGAGTGTGGTGTGCAATATAGTACATTATACAGCAGTGCAGAATACCAGCAGCTATAGAGGAATGTAGCAATAGTACATTATACTATAATGTACTATTGCTGTGATTTGTAGTCCTCTGTAGCTGGCGTTATTCTGCATTGCACTGTATGTAATGTATTATTGGTGGGATTTGTAGTCCTCTATAGCTGGTGGCATTCTGCAGTGCGCTGTATGATGATTATACGGCGAAATGCGGAATACAACAAATGCCAGCAATAGTACAACATTATACTATAATGTACTACTGCTGGGATTTGTAGTCCTCCATAGCTGGTGGTATTCTCCATTGCACTGTATAATGATTATACTGCACAATGCAGATTACCACTGACCAGTTATAGAGGAACTACAAATCCCAGCAATAATACATTATACAGCGTGATGGAGAATACCAGCAGCTATAGAGGAACAACAAATCCCAGCAATAATACATTATACAGGCTGCCTAATATATTATTGCTGGGATTTGTTGTTCCTCTATAGCTGCTGGTGTTCTGCAGTGTGCCGCTTTTTTTTTTTAACAGGAAACATTAAAACAGGTCCCCCTTACCTGTTTCTGAACCCTTGTAAGTCGCTGCAGCGGCGGCGTGCTCTGCGGGCGTGTGCGCGGTAGGCATGGCGTCCGCAGCGTGCATAGCGTAACTCGTGTATGGAGCTGCGAACAGGCGGGCGTGAGTGGGAAATTTAAATTTTAGCCAACGAATCGACGATGGAAAACGCTGACAACGTTTACCATTGTCGATTTTTATCCATTTTAATCTAATTGTTGCAGCTCTACAGAATACCAATGTATGATACAGCGGCACACTGCTGAACACCAGCAGCTATAGAGGAACAACAAATCCCAGCAATAATACTTATGCAGGCTGTTTAATATATTATTGCTGGGATTTGGTGTTCCTCTAAAGCTACTAATGTTCTGCAGTGTGCCGCTTTAAAAAAAAAAAACACAGCTCCCGGCCGATCTCGACTTACCTTGAATGACGGTGTTGTCGGCGGGCAACGGCGTTGTTCGTTTTCGGCAGGCAGCGGCGAGTTGGGAAGCTCACCGGGAGGAGAGGGCCAGACGCATGTCCTCAGCGTGGGCGCGGAGTCGCGTGACCGGGTATACCAGCCTAGGCGCGATCGGCTTAACTGACGTGGGTGTGGCGTAAGTGGCGGGCGTAAGCAGCGTGCGTGAGCGGGAAATTTGAAGCCAATGAATCGACGCTGGAAAACATTGACAACGTTTTCCATCGTCTATTTTAATCGAATAATTGTTGCAGCTCTAATCATCAGACTAGAACGTGTGTGTTTGGGGTGGGTTTTTTGTTTGGTTTCCGCTCTAGAAATGCATCCCCATATATTCCTATAGTGTTTTAGGGCTGTAGTTCCCACCAGTGTGGTCAGTTCCAGTGCGTTCAAAAAAAAGTACTGGAACAAAAAAAACCTTTTGACCTTATCCACATTGGATACTTCCTTTTATGGAAAAGGGGGCGTTTTCACCTGCACATTGGTGGCCTTGGCAGTGTCCTGCAAACATGGTGGGCAAACGTTTAACACATATATCTTGCACATAGGTGACGAACATAAGGTGACAAACTTATGAAAAGCGGAGAAGAGGCGGGAAATGATCTGAGACAAAACATCCAACGTGTGCAACTGCGCTTGCAAAAAAGAATCCGGTTCTGGTGATGGTGGAAACAAGCCCTAGTACATAGCAGACTTCCTGTGCTGTCAGAAGTTTAAATTAACCCTAAACTCAATTTAACCCTTAAAAATGCATTCAAGTACCCTAAGGGCTATTTCACACCAAATGCGTTCAAGAGAAGAGCAGTTACAGACCGGATCAAAACTGCATCCAATGTATTCCAATGGTATTTTGGGCCCTAGTTCACACCACAGCGTTCAGTTCCAGAGCATGTAAAAAATACTGCAGCAAGCCCTATTTTACCTGCTCTGGAACGCATGCAAAGGCATCAAAAACGCCCTGGAACGCACTGAAAGCCCATTTTAAACATTATTTTTTTCTTTTTTTTTAAATGGCCTGGAACGCATCAAATGCGGCATAACTCACTGCGTGTGCAGAAACTCCTACAGGTCTGGTCCGCATTTGGTGTGAACAAGCCCTGAATATTAACAAAACTGTCTTATTTGTGTATCATTTAGCTGTAGATCCTCAAATCCCCTCTGAATGGTGCTGACACTGTCCTTCCTTTTTGGAGGGGGGCTACTTTTGTTCCCCATGGTCCCTGTGTGTGTTGTAGAGTAGCCACCACTCCAAGCTCCCTGGTGTCAGCATGAATTCAGAGATGATTTGAGGACCTACAGCTGAGTGATGCACAAATATACATTTTGGTTCATAGGGTTCCTGAATGCAATTTTAAGATTGAACTCCTGAGTTTAGTGTCATTTTAAAACATTAACCCACTCGGCAGAAAAGTTTGCCTTGTGTCCTCATTTAATGTGATTTTTTTTTTTTTCTTTTTTTTTTTCCCATCACACATCCTGATGTGACAGGAAATGAGGAACTCTTCCCTTCAGGGGCACAAAGCAATAACTTGACATCTTAGTCCTCCCTGCTTTTCTAGAACAAAATTGTTAGTTTGGGTTTTTAAGCATAAATAAAGCTGAGACACAGGCGACTGGTTTCCCAGAATAATCATCTTCTACATCATCTTTATGCATAGTCGTTTTTGTGTGATGGTTTTGGTGTATTTATTACTGGTTCATCCTTGGTGTGTAAGCAATTGCATACTATAACACAAGGCTGGACAGACTAATGAAATATATTAACACCGGCACAGACTGACCCCTGAATTCCATATTCATTTCTCCACACCTGCTGTTACATTGGTTTTCAGCCATCTCCTAACCTCTTTGTTTTTTTTCCTCACTTCAGTATCTGGGATTTGGCACAACCTCTAACTTGGGTAAAGGACGCCGAGCGGCAGCAGCAGCTGACCTAGCAAATGCCAGCGCGGAATCGAATGCTGTGCAGGACATTGAGGAGAAAGACCGGTTATTGCGACTCGTAGAAGCCAGGGACCTTATAGAGTTTGGCATGATCCCTGAGTTTGTGGGACGTCTTCCCGTAGTGGTGCCACTTCATAGCCTTGACGAGCAGACCCTTGTACGCATCCTCACAGAACCCAGAAATGCTGTTGTTCCACAATACCAGGCTCTATTCAGCATGGATAAGGTTTGTTTTTGTTATTGAACCCATAATGTAGAACGGGTATGTCTAAACTGCGGCCCTCCAGCTGTGGTGGAACTACGAATCCCATGAAGCATCTCTCTCTGGGAGTCATGTCTGTGGCTGTGACTCTTGCAAGGCCTCATGGGATTCGTAGTTCCACCACAGCTGGAGGGCCGCAGTTTGGACATCCCTGATGTAGACCATGGGACCTAATATGGTCGACTCCTAGTGCATTCTCAAAGTTGCAGCTTTGTTTTCTGCGCAGGTTGCCTTTAGAAATGGTCACATGTCTTCTCTTTGCAACTAACGGCACTCACTGAAGGAGCGCTTTGTATGTCCTAATTACTGCAACTGTATAGTTATCTGCAGATAATGGAGTGACTCTACAGTATTGTACCTGCTGCTGGTCATAACCCTAAGCAAGGATAGGCATCCTAAAATGAAGGCCTGTTTGATGGATACTGGCCTCACTCTGCAGGCGCTTAGAGACCCTGCAGTATGCCAGTGAGGGCCTGTTCACACGACGTCCGTTTTCTGTGCTAACAACGCATCCCAATGTATCCCTATGTGTTTTATGGGCTACAGTTCTCGCTGCGCAGTCCGTTCAGGTTACGACAGAAAAATACTGCATGTCACATTTTGTACAGTCCGGGAACGCAAAACGCGTCAAACGCACTGCATCTAACATACTGACAGCCCCAATCCAGCAAAATAAAAAATTTTTTTTACTGGAACGCGGTCAAGAACGCATCAAAAACACAACACCACGTCTGCAGATCCGGACCTGAAACTCATGTGAACAGGCCCTCAAATACAGCTTCTGGGCTGCCGCTAATCAGCTGCATGCTGTGGGAAAGCTGGTTGTAAACTAGACTGTCTCTCCCCTTCTGTATAGCCAGCCTCCCCTTCTGTAAAGCCGAGCTCACTTGTATTCGCAGTCAAAGAAAAGAAGTATTGACTCGGTGTGCAGGACACTTGACCAACAACAGACTTTTTTTTTTTTTTTTATTCCTTTTTGTGCTTTGCAACGTGAAAGTAACTTGTCTTTATATGCCAGGAGTCTGTGACTATGTTTCATAAATACATTTGTGTCTGGCAGGGCTTGAAAAATTTTAGGTTGTCTCACCAGTCAGTCAAAAATGTCACCAGTCAGCAAGATCGGACTATAGCCTTGCAATTTATGTTAACATTTTTTGGGGATTTTTTTTTTGTGGTATATAATCACCAGGGGGGGGGGTTTGGGGGTGTTGTTTTTTACTATATAATGAAAAAGTACTGTAAATATTGAATTAAAAAAAAAGTTTTCCCTCCGTTATGTAATAAAACATCTATTCTTACCCATATTTTTGGTAAAACATAAATGATGGGGTCACGTCGGGTAAATACACAACATGTCAAGCCTTGCGTGCGCCCGTAAAAACGCATAAAGACCACACTGAAAATTGGCCATAGGCGACGCTTAAAACGCTTTTACTGCTCATCAGTTTAGAGTTATCAGTAATTAATGGCCCTAAAATTATTGCTTGCACTCCGACGTTTGCGGTTATATGTAACATGTGCGGCACAATAGGCGCAATCGTTGTTTTTGCACGTAGGCGCACCCAACGCATATGTGCATGTAGGGGGACGTAGGACTTTAGAATCTTTTTTTTGATTCTTTAATTTTTTTTTTTTTTTTACACAAAAGTTTTTTACACAACTTTATTGCCATCACATGCTTCTGTAGCTGGAGAGTGACCCTGAATGCAGGAAATGATGTAACATACATCACTTCCTGCATTCCGGGACTGGAGAGTAGATCAAAAGGAGATTGTATTCCGATCTCCCTTTTGATCTCCTGTCACAAAGCCGTCCTGGCTGCATCGGGCACAGCGGATCTCGGGACCGACAACGGCAGTGACAGCTGCTGGCAATATGGGTAAGAATGGAAACAACGGAGGGACAAAATTTTTATTCAAAATTTACGCTACTCCTTCTTTTTTTATATAGTAAAAAATACCCCCCCCCCCGTGGTGTTTTATATACCTCCCTCAAAAAGAAAGCTCTATCTGTCCCCAAAAAATGTTAACATAAATTGCAAGGCTATAGTCCGGTAATGCTGACTGACATTTTTGACTGACTGGTGAGCCCTGGTGTTGGGACACTTTACTACTGACCACTCCTGCCCCCCAACAGTCTCATGGACCAATAACTAGCCCTTTTTGTTTGACATTTTTAATGTAAAAATCATGCTATATCCACTCAGGAGATTTTTAGTAGCCCAGCTGCTAGTGATTAATCACGAAGAGTAGCAATTTACAAATGCAATACATGGTTCCCAGTGTAGTATTCCGCACATCCAGTATTGATCAGTTGACCTTGGTTTCAGTATGTTTCACTCTTGTGCAATTTGACTACTAGATGATACTACATGCTACCTGTGTAGGGAGCAATTTGCTCTACTTGTTTAGCAGTCATTTGCTACACATAGTGATTTTTATTGCACGATTAAGCACCTAAAAATCTCCTGTGTAGCCTAGCAAGGTAACCACCAGCAAGTGATTTACATTTCTCAGTAGACAGATCTAACCTAAGGCAGCAGGGAGTAGATGACACTGGGCTCTCTGAGCTTCTCATGTCCACTAGCAATGCTGAAATACATTCTCTGCTACTGAGGAGCATAAGGCAGGAAGTTTCTAGAAATGTAAGATCAAACTCCCAAATGGGATCATTCTGCTACCACACATTACAGTTGGCCATCAACTGTGTTTTTTGATTGCCAAAGGCCTGAGGATTGGTAGTAGTTGTCCCTGTATGGTGGCGTTAAAGTGTTATTCGCAGCCAAGAATTTTGGCATTTAAGCATGCCTGCCAGAACCACATTGTGTAGGAGAATAAGCCGACCGTACCACTCTTGTTTGCTATGGCAATTCATTTTTGGCTATAGTATTAATCGGACGTCTTCACTCTGCAGAGTCTTTAGTTCTCTTGTTTCAGAAATATTTAATAATGTAACCTGTAAATAACTTTACTTTTGTATTCGTTTTAAACCTTGTGTCTTGTTTTGCAGTGCGAGTTGAATGTCACTGAAGGTGCTTTAAGAGCAATTGCCAGATTGGCTCTGGAACGAAAAACTGGTGCTAGAGGACTCCGGTCAATCATGGTGAGCTAGCACATTGGGTGCCTCCCGACTGTAAACGGCAGAGATTAACCTTGAGGGCTCAGTCACACTAGATGCAGTGCGTTCCGGCCAAAATCGGGCCAGAACGCACTGCCTCGCATTGCGGCTGGCTCAATTTTAGTGGGGTAGGAGGGGGCGTGGCGGGCCATTCAAGTAAATGGCGCCGTAGCCACGCCCTCCGTCCACAATGCGATCCGCCGCACGGGATCGCAAGGCACATTGTGCCTGCGGTCCGGCCCTGTGTGATGCGATCAAAATGCTACAAGCACTATTTTGATCGCACCACACAGGTTTAGACCGCAGGCACAATGTGCCTTGCGATCCCGTGCGGCGGATCGCATTGCGGCCGCAGGGCGTGGCTACGGCACCATTCACTTGAATAGCCCACCACGCCCCCTCCAATGCGATGCAGTGCGCTCCGGCCAAAATTGGGCTGGAACGCACTGCACCTAGTGTGAATGAGCCCTAACTAAAGAGAAGAGAGTAGTCCCTAGCCCCGGGTTCTTCTAATAGTGATTTCTTCTCAAAGGCAGTATTGTGGAAGGTATAAAATTGTTGACTGTATCCTAAGTAATGAAGGGTCTGTCGGCTTTTAAACTGCTTGCTATATAAAAATATCAAAACACCACCAAGAGGTAGAACAGGTCGCATTGCGGCTGGCTCAATTTTAGTGGGGTAGGAGGGGGCGTGGCGGGCCATTCAAGTAAATGGCGCCGTAGCCACGCCCTCCGTCCACAATGCGATCCGCCGCACGGGATCGCAAGGCACATTGTGCCTGCGGTCCGGCCCTGTGTGATGCGATCAAAATGCTACAAGCACTATTTTGATCGCACCACACAGGTTTAGACCGCAGGCACAATGTGCCTTGCGATCCCGTGCGGCGGATCGCATTGCGGCCGCAGGGCGTGGCTACGGCACCATTCACTTGAATAGCCCACCACGCCCCCTCCAATGCGATGCAGTGCGCTCCGGCCAAAATTGGGCTGGAACGCACTGCACCTAGTGTGAATGAGCCCTAACTAAAGAGAAGAGAGTAGTCCCTAGCCCCGGGTTCTTCTAATAGTGATTTCTTCTCAAAGGCAGTATTGTGGAAGGTATAAAATTGTTGACTGTATCCTAAGTAATGAAGGGTCTGTCGGCTTTTAAACTGCTTGCTATATAAAAATATCAAAACACCACCAAGAGGTAGAACAGGGGCTTTTGTCTGTATCAACAGGAAAAATCTAGGTGTTTCCCATAAAATAACACTTTATTGAATAATGATCATTCATTTGTTTAAAACCAATTTTCGCACGAATTGAACCGCAGTTAAACTACGATTGATCAAGGAATTGCTATATACTTAACAAAGGTCATGTATTTAGCAAAGTGAAGCATATGGAATGATTAGTGTCGATATTGTTTTTAAACTCTTCATGGTCATTATTCACTAAATCGTGTTATTTTATGGAAAAGAAACGCATGTATTTTTTCCTGTTGAGACCCCTCTTTTGTTTTGTTTTTCTTGGAGGTATAGATTTATTTTGTTTTGTAATGAATTTGGTTCCGTTTTTCATCTGTATATCTTTTACCATTGCAGGAAAAGCTGCTTCTTGAGCCCATGTTTGAGGTTCCAAACTCTGACATAGTATGTGTGGAGGTTGACCAGGATGTGGTGGAAGGAAAGAAAGAGCCTAGTTATATTAAGTAAGTCTGCATAGTAGCTTCCGCTCTGGTTAGGTGATTAGAGTGCCTGTTTTCCCCTCAGTACCACTATAGACAATGTGACTTTTGTTGCACGGAGATTCGGTGCATTCATACGTGGGTTACCAAAAGCCTGTACAAATCATTGCGGTTTGTGTTGCTCCACTGAAAACAGACCAGTGAAGTCTGAGTGTACACCAATGTAGGAAAGCTACCAGGCCTTCAGTCTGTTTACATGTGTGCACAGACAAGGCAAAGCATCGATTTTTCTTGATCTTTGAAAAGCATCAGACTTCTTTACCTGCTCTCTAGAAATAAAGGGGGGGGAGGACTCCAGCCCAGCTGAACATTAGATGAAAGCTACCAACTGTTTTGCTGCCTGAAATGATCGCTTGGAGCTGTATTGTGCACAACAAAGTTACATGATTCCCATCCAGCTTACTAAAGTGTCAGCATTTTACATAGCTAGTTGTGAATATTTAGTAGTCTATTTTTTAGAATAAATCTGTTAGTGCTTAAACTGCTGCTTCCATCAAATCTCAAGTTTCCTCTACAGATCCTGGATAAGCACACTGTGCAAAAAATAGCAGCCATCTTCTGTGGTTTTTGGCTCCTTTTCTTCTCCTTCCTATTGAATAGGAAGGCCACCCATCACAATTATAAGCGAATGTGTGGTAGAGCGCAGACCTGAGCCACTGAAAGCTACTCTCCATTTGCAAAGCAAACCCCTCAGTTTTCTGGGTTATCAGGGTTCTCTGCAGGGACCCCAGGATCAGTAAGTGGGCTACTGGAGGCTTTTTCTTCTGTTTTCCAGTTCTATCCGAGCAAACCTACCAGTTGATAGTTGCAGTTGTTGTAGATGAGTGTAGTGCCACAACCATTCATAAGCATTGCAGGCCCCTCCAGCCCATGAAGTGTGTCTGTGTGGTAAAGCCTAAATGTAGTTTGTTATTTTTGAGGTTTTTTTAATACTACTTTTTTTTTTTTTTCTTCTCTTTGTTCCAGAACCCAAAATAAAGAGGCGTCAGCAGAGGAAGAGTATGATTCTGGGGTGGAGGAAGAAGGCTGGTCCCGACAGGCTGATGCAGCAAACAATTAGACTGTCTAAATCAGAACAGATCTCCAGTGTTACGGCTGCAATTTCCCCTCTAAAATACACTTTTCACTATACTAAACATAACCGTTTTGTGACCTGAGAAAACTAGCTCTGGGAGAACTAAAATCAAGCCAACGCATTTTACAAAATTTCCAGTTTCTACAGTAGAGCGCCATTTATACAGTGATAGACGACAACAATGTATAATATATCTTGGGATTTATATTTTAGCTTTCTTAAAACTATATTTACTGGGATTAACTATGGTTAATTTTTATGTTGCTGTTCAGTAACCATTGTGCAAGCAGTCATGACATGTTAACCCAACAGTCTATGCAGATTTTTCCTTGCCACCAGCCACCAACTTTTTGTGGCTTCTCCTGTATTTTGTCACTGACTCTTCCCTGTTTTTATGTCTCATTTTAATGTCAACTGGTTTAACACAAAGAAAAAAAACTGGAAAGTTTTTCTGATTGCTACAGATTTTAATGCCCTCCTTTACTAATACTAATACTCCCATATTAATCCTGTCTTTTGTTTTGGTACCCAATAGCTTTCACACTGGCACTTTATATTGGATTTTCCTCAGTTGTATTTGTCAATTAGGAAATATTGTATAACAGTGATTTTTGTAATGAATGCATAGGTGCTTTTCTGTTACAATTGCTTTGAGCTCAGTTCACAGTTCTGTAAACGGCAGTTTTAGCCCCATGGAGCAGGTCCAAATATATACCTGGTGCCAGTTAGCGAGTGCACGCAAAAGATTATAATGGTAACCGTGAGAGGTGGGCAAGGGTCATTGTAGATAAGTGCGGCGGGGATCGGAGGATATGGGAATAGGGGCGTGAAGAGGGTGTTGTGAATGAGTTCACCTTTTCATCTATTGTGAGAAGGTGAACAAAGCCTTTAATAGTTTTATCCCTTTCCATTGGTGGTAATGGAGATGTATGTTTCCTGGAGCCTTTAGTTCTACAATAATCACATAAGGAATTTAGTGTTCTTGGCCAACATTAGGGGTAATCTGTCACTTTCTAGAAATCTTTATTGGCTCATGTTAATGAGAGAATTGAAGCCGATACCTTTTAGCAACAAATTAGATTCCTTGCTTCCAATTTATGAAAGATGAAACCTGATTGGTTCCCATGGGCATCCTTTCTTCAGGGTTCCTACTATTTTTATACAGTCACTTTATTTTTTAAGATTAACCCCCTTGCAGATATAGCATGAAGCATTGAGAGCACTGAGTACATGCCTGTGGGACAGCAGTACATGGTACCTATGGAAGGTTCTTTGATAGCACACATAAATGTTTGAGGTTAAAGCTCAGCTCCATTCACGATAGATGCAAAGGATGTAGATTTCTAAGACGGCTTTTCCAATTCCTTTGTAGCATTATGCAGATGGCTGTCTTCAAAATTCTATAAAGTTTTATTTAGGTGGCTACAGCTACCCCTGTACTTCAGCTTGCTTCTGATGTTTGCTGCCCCTCCCCCTCCATTCAGTTAGGCACAAACACTGCCTGCATCCATGCATTTTGTGACAGGCTGAGTGAAGAAGGGGCTGGAGACCCAACATCAGTGCCTGTGGATGTGTCCCAATGATATCGGCAGCAAGCCAGAAGTGCAGTTGCAGCTGTACTATCCAGCAGAACCAAGATAATGCTTTTTAACAGGACACAAAGCCACGAGCATTCCACTGCAAAGATTTAACGTTAAAAACCCCTTACAAATCTTTATCCAATACATTTATTGTGCCTGCAGTTGGGCTTTAAGTGTGTGAATGACCATTAAGCTGCATCCATGAACGTGAAATGTCTGCAAAGCACACTTTTTACGTTGGTGTAGGGGGGAAGGGTATTTACAATGGAAAACTTATCAGATTTTTTTCCCCCCAAATTTTCTATTGCAAGTTTGAAAATTTGAATCAAAGTTTGCCCTTTTAAACTTACACTTTGTTCCCCTTGCACTCTTCTTTAAGGTCCCCCCTATATGTGCCTACCAGTGCTTCAGATGTAGATCTATTGAACACACAAGACAGGTGATACCATCCTGCCGGTTGTACCTGTTTTTT
>NW_017308903.1:25144-58764 GCF_000935625.1 Nanorana parkeri | reverse complement strand
GGTGAACCCAGCCTGCCGGTTGTCCCTGTTTTTTTTTTTTTTTTAGAACCCATTCTAATATTCCATAGACCACAATAACACAAAGGGATTTATTTCGTATTTATATGTAAATTGATTTTCTAATGAATTTCCTGTTGGAAATGTGCTATAACATACTGCAGGCCCCACAGTAGTGACAGGGTTAGTATGAACAGCGTTTTAAGTTGGACAAAAATGCTTGTCTACCGTATTGGTTTTTCTTCTTATTTTTGATTTTAGGATTTCAGCTAAGTTAATGTTAATCCCATATGACATTCACTTGAATAAAATTTCTCCTTTACCAAATTTCTTTGTGTATCACTAAAGGAAGTTCTTTATTTGTGTAGTCTCTTTATTGAATTCAACAAGTAACCAAAATCCACTCATGCAATTGTATTTCTAAGACCTTCACCAACCACAAAACGCCCCCCCCCTAAAAAAAATTAGTGAGAAAGGATATTGACAAACGAACTGATGTTTACACACGTGGGTAATGAATCTGTTCCAAATATACAGCAAAGGCTGTAATGGAAGGTGTTAAATGCACCGCATTTTCAGCCATTTTTGTACTATGGCCATGTTTCCCATAGTACCAATTTGGGCTGAAATGTTGGTGCATCCCTATTGTGTAGTCTACCCAGCCATGCACTCTGGTTTGAAGCGCTTCCCTTTTTTTTTTTCTTTTCAGTGTGTCTGAGGTTTCCCCAGGTCCTATGCTATCACCATATAATTCTCTCTTCCCTCCGTACAAACAAGCTTTCTGGCATAGGTCCTCTCACATTTTGTAAATCCCACCTGACCCTATTGCTATGTCTACTGTCTCTACAGAGGTAGAACCCCTAGCACTGTGCTTTAAGCCACTTAAACGAAAGCCCCCAACCTTTAACCCAGTAAAATAACCCCCTCCAAATTATCCGCCTGACCCTTAATTCCTTCTACCCATGACTCTAATGCCTCTTCACTTAACACCTGACCATTAACCTCCTTAACTGTTAATTTCCCCCCAAATCCCAATCTTAAAGGAGTTGTAAAGTCCCATCATATAGTGACATACGTACATATGTAGTGAGTGCTGCCTCTCATCTGCCCATCACTTTACAACTTCCTGGTTTCCCAGCGTGCTTTCCATCCTTTCCCTGCTGCTTGATGGGATATGCAATCTTGAGATTGCATCACATCATGCATTGCACCTAGCATGTAATGATGATGTTACATTGTTTAAACACTGATTTTGTAGTCCAGAAGGCAGGCTCAGAGTTGTGACACAAGGACTTTAATATTCACAGTGAAATTGTCAGTGCATTGAGGAAGTGCATCCTATGGACATCTTTAATAAGTACCGTATTTTGCGCTCTATAAGGCACTCCGGTCTATAGGACGCAGGCATTCTGTGACAGAAGCTGCAGTAAGTGACTGCTGAGACAGGTGGCGCTGTGATTACAGCGCCACGGTCTCGGTAATCGCACAGAGCAGATGAAGAACAATGTCGTTGTCTGCTCAAGGGGCTCTATGTTGAGCTCCTATCCCGTGGTCACGGTCCCCCAGAGGAGCGGGGGGACCCCGAAAACCACGGGGGTTTTAGATCACTTGTATTAAATGAGCAGCGGCTCACACTGTACGTTCAGCTCTGCTTGTCAGGAGCAGGGCTGAATGTACAAAAAGAAACTACTCGCCCGGCGCCCAAAACTGCATAGTTATGCCCATAGGTATTCACTCCATAAGACGCAGGCACATTTTTTCCGCTCCTTTTTGGGGGAAATAAAGTGCATCTTATGGAGCGAAAAATATGGTACGTTTACAAACTTCTGGAATAGAATACATATTTATTTCTAGTTTTGGATCATAGATAACCTTTTGAAGCCCTTGAGGCATAACCTTTATTAACTGACAGACATGCACTAACCAAGAAGGGCATCAAAGATATGTACTATATCTTCTACTTGGGAATAAACGGCAAGATTCCAGTTTAAACCTTTTTGAGCCTTTTTCAGGTCAAGGCTCTATGATGAAGCTAAGAGAACTCTACAGCTCAATGTCCCCAGAGAGAGTGCTACACATAAGACAGATCTACATGTTACTAAAGATTGCTAAATCATCATGCTACCAGGGAGAACCAGGCTGCAATAAAACAAAAATATGTGAGCCTGTGATTTACCTTTTTCTTGAAGCAGACCTTCTATAAAAATCAAAATGGAATGTCTCGGGGTTTTTTTTTCCGTGTTAGTTGTCTTTAAAAAAAAAAAAAAAATATTTACCAGCTTCTGACACTTCTGGGCGGAGGGGGTGATGTTGTTGCCCCTCCTAGAATAGCTAGGGACCATTTCAGGAGTGCATTTCCATGGCAGGGCTGCTGTAACTTGGAGGTTACACAAGGCTGAGGAGTGCCTGATAGATTATATAAAATACTGCTGGGTGCCTAAACAGCCCAGTGGCAGATAGTGCTGTTGCAGGTGCTTTGTCACTTGGGAATATAAGTGCAATGCCTGGATTTAGCTAAGCAAATGGGTAAGAGCCTTCCATTGGGTAAGTGTTATGATATGAGGTTGCTTCAGTTGGTCAGGTCTAGGTTCAGCAACCTTATGTCCCCCAAAAATGAGACCAGCTGCCTACCTGAATATACTGAATGACCCTGATGGTAAGGGCATATTTCAAGATTTATTGGGCTCAAACTGAAAGTGGTTCAGGGAGCCTGAGACATAATTTTCACACATGGATTGGCCACCACAAATCCAGACCTTAACCCCATTGAGAATCTTTGGGATGTGCTGGAGAAGACTTAACGCAGTGGTCCGACTCTCCCATCATCACTACAAGATCTTGGTGACAAATGAATGCAACTCTGGATGGAAACAAACATGACGTTGCATAAGCTTGTCAAAATGATGCCATAGCAAATGCGTGCCGTACTCAAAGCTAAAGATGGTCCAATAAAATAAGTGTGACTTTTTTTTTTGACCAGGCAGTGTATAGGTAGCTTTGGGAGCTTGCATTACATTGAACCCTTTGCTTTGCCCTGTATAGACAAACCATGGGTTCACTTAAGTAGAATATACAAAAAAAATAAAAAATCTACATAAAGACATGAGTTTAATTTTTGTTTTGCAATTCTATTACAATAAATATCTGGTGATTTTCTTGCAATTAAGCCATTGCAGTGTTGGCAATCTGTACAGCTGCTGTAGCTGCAAGGACTTCAGCGCTGTGTCATAACCCTCAATGCGGTAATAAGTGTTGTCACTGCTGATAGCCTCCTCCACAGTGCCAGTTTAGTGCTGGCTAAGCCTGCATAGCCTCCTCCTCAGTGCCAGTTAGTGATAGCTAAGCCTGCATAGCCTCCTCGTTAGTGCTGGCTAAGCCTGCATAGCCTCCTCCTCAGTGCCAGTTAGTGCTGGCTAAACCTGCATAGCCTCCTCCTCGGTGCCAGTAGTGCTAGCTAAGCCTACATAGCCTCCTCCTCAGTGCCAGTTAGTGCTGGCTAAGCCTGCATAGCCTCCTCCTCAGTGCCAATTAGTGCTGGCTAAGCCTACATAGCCTCCTCCTCAGTGCCAGTTAGTGCTGGCTAAGCCTACATAGCCTCCTCCTCAGTTCCCGTTAGTGCTGGCTAAGCCTACATTTCTGCATGGATGACACTGTTGTAACATGCTGATATATGCTGTGTAAAATTAAAAAAAATCATGTCTAAAAAATAAAATGTATATACATACACATACTGTATACTATTACCACTGAGATGATTTAGAGCTTGTGTCAATTGGCTTTTGTTTGCTTCAAGTGGGTTTTGCATTCCCATACAAGCCTACGGAAATGCATAACCTGCTTGAAACAGGCCAAATGCAGGTCATATGCACCTGTCAATGAATTTTTAATGATCTCAGAAGTGTCTCAAACTGATGCCATCAACACAAACCTAAAGCCCATTAACACAGGTCCTTCTCACGTTCTCAGAAAGGGAGCTGCGGCCGGGGACTGCGCTGTGGAGAACCTGGTGAAGCCACCATTGCTGGGTGCAAGTTGTCTGGGCTGGCTCTGTAGCCTAAGAGAGAAGGAGCTGAATCCTGAAAGCCTAGGGAGGTGCAGGCAGTTGCACTGGCATGGTTGGCACAGCAGACTACAATTGGCATTCAGGAGAACAGAGTTGCATGTGGGGCACTGAATGCAGCAGTGGCAAAGAAGTGGCTGCTCAGGGAATTAAGTCAAAGCTTTATCGGGGAGTGAAAATTGAATCGATGTTAGTATGACGTATGGGAACTGGCAATCAAGAGGAGTCTAGACACATACTGGCCATGCCAGGAACCCTGCCTGTGGTTCTGATGGGCTGCAAGCTTGTAACTGACAAGCTCCTTGGCAAGATGTCTTGGTATATCTCTTCCTGAGTGGTCTCAGGTTCATCAGTAGTTATATCACCTCATGAAATACCAGCAAAGTGGCAACTGTAGGCCTAGAACAAACATGGCCCAACGCATAAACAAAAGGACTACTATCCAGTGTGGCTTAGTATAGGTCCTGCCTTAAAGCATCTACCTTGTCATGGTGGACAGACTTGTAATCATGTGACCAAAAATGTATTTTTAGCCAATTGGTTAAACCAGCGTTTCGTGACCTTTTTTCAGTCACGACATCCTCTGAAAGTATGCAAAATCTTGAGGCACCCCAGCAGTGGCGTCACAAGAGGGGTGCAGCCTGCACCCGGGTGCCACCATTGGAGGGGTGACACCAAAATGACTGACAGTAATTTTGGTGTCACCCCCTATGAAAAGTCGGGCACTCGGTCACAGACAGACAGTCAGGAGAGAGGAGGGGACCCGAGGCATACCTCATCCCGCTGGGTGAACGTCCCCTCTTTTCTCTACCGGCGTCCATCACCAAGATGGGCGCAGTCAGGCGACAATAAGATGACTGCGCATGCGCGATGATGTCACGGCAGGGTGTCACCTGGTCTCCGCCCTGGGTGTCACCCAGCCCCGGGAGGCCCCCGCACCCTAGACTTAATTGTAATGGATTTTGAGAGGGAACGCCATGCAAAAACACCAAAAAACAGGGTCCCCCCTTCAAAACAGGAGACACTTCAGATCAGAGCCCCCCCTTTTCACACCAGACCTCAGAGTCCCCCTTTAAAAAAAAAAAATAGTCCCCCTTCACATTAGCAGACATCCCAACTCTCCCCCTATAAGATAGCGGCTCCCTGATGCCCGCGAGACAAACATTTTATCACAGGAAGGTTCTTCTCCCCCGGCCGGTCTATGTCACTTGCCGGTGGCCACTGTCAGAATACAAAGACAAAAAACAACAGATGGCAGGGGATACATTAACTCCTGCGTTATCTGCTGTTTACCCTGCAATCTGTTTTTTTTTTATTTTGACAGCGGCCGTTGTCAGAAAAAACAAAAAACAAACAACAGATAGCGTCAGTGTTTCAGGTGTTTTGTCAGGCTTTTTTGAGTGCTTTAAATAATTTTTGTGGAAGATGGCTGGTCCTTGCGTAAACGCTCAAGAAATGCAGAAAGATGCTTGTATCACGCGTTTCCATTGAAGTCTATGGGGCCAAAAGCGCAGAAAAGTAGCTCATGTACTTTTTTCCAGCGACGGGCATTTTGCCACAGGCAACAGAACGCTCAGGGGTAAACAGGGGCCATAGAAAACAATGGGATTCCTATGTCTATGGACCGGAGTGTGCACACACGATGTCTCCTCAGCAGCCCGCTAGCTGAAGGAGACACACACACACACGCAAGCAGGCAGAAGGATCAGGTGAGTATAACGTTTCTATCTTAGTCTCAAGAAGAAAATGAGCCCTTAACCCTTGCAGTGCTGGGGTAGCCCAACTACAAGGGTTAATAATATTTTTCCCTGGAGTTCTGATTTAAACAAAAACTATTTTTAAGAAGAAGAATGTTCAAATAATGTAAATGTGTATTATCACTATAGTGTATACCTGGCACAGATATTTGAATGGCATGCTCTGTCATTGAAATCACACTCATGGTGACACTTATCTGGCTGCACTGTGTTCCAGAAATCACTTTGGAGAAGTGAACAATCTAGGACAACATAGCTGATTTGGAAGAATTCTCCAATTCAGCTCACTTTCCAGTTCATCTATATTAGCCTAGAATCTTGTTCACGTCTCCTGCCTCCTCCAAACTCTTCACCCTTTTGTGAATAACCCCGATAGTGTAGCTATGTAAACATTGCCTGTCGTGCAGTTCACCCTCCAACCACAAGGTGTCACATTAAATGATAAGAGCTGGTGGTCTTTTCTCACGTGATCGTGATGACTTCCTGTTCACTTTCTTGTTGTCATGGAGAGGAGGCGGCAGCAGGACGATGGCCCATGGAATAGGCCTCACTATGGCAGCGCTCATTCAAGCCAACCGGCGGACTTTTATCAGGAAGCCTCCCCTCAGTACCAGCACGCTGCGTCCCGCCGTACCGGGCCGTACACGGACATTTCTCATGTGCCCTGGGACGACAGAGCTCACCACCAGAATGCCTCTCAACAGCCATATGCACAGCTGGGCAGTCAAACGTATGGAGGTTCCGAACGCAGACTGCCTGGGTCCATGCAGCCTGATACGTTCCACCATGGACATTCCCATTCATTAACCGACCATGAGGCTCAGTCAGGCATGTTTCCCCGTGGCAGTGCTAGAGTTGATGGCCCCCAGTCTGGTATTCCTCATATGGCCAGCATTGAGCAGAAAGTATTTCATCATGGAGGTTCTCTTTCTGGTGTTCCACCCCATATGACCAGCACTGAGCAGAGAGTATCTCAGCATGATGGTCCGAGGTCTGATGTTCCTCCTAATAGGACCAGCACTGATCAGAGAGCATCACAACATGGGAATCCACAGTCTGCTATTCCTCATGGTATGGCTGGCATTGAGCAAAGAATATCTCAGCATGGAGGTCCTCAGTCTGATATTTCTCCTCATATGACTAGCACTGAGCGTGGAGGGCCTCATTTTAGTATTCCTCCCCATATGGCCAGCACTGAGCATAGAATATCTCAGCATGATGGTCTGCGGTCTGATATTCCTCCTCACATGGCCAGCATTGAGCAGAGAATATCTCGGCATGGAGGTCCTCCTTCTGGTGTACCTCCTAATAGGTCCAGTACTGATCAGAAAGCATCACAACATGGGAATCCACAATCTGATGTTCCTCGTCGTATGGTTGACATTGAGCAAAGAATATCTCACCATGGAGGTCCTCAGTCTGATATTTCTCCTCGTATGACTAGCACTGAGCATGGAGGGCCTCATTCTAGTATTCCTCCTCATATGGTTGGCACTGAGCGGAGAGTATCTCAGCCTCGAGGTGCTCATTCTGGTATTCCTCATCCTATGGCCAGAATTGAGCAGATAATATCTCAGCATGGAGGTCCTCATTCTGATATTTCTCCTCATATGCCCATCACTGACCAGAAAATATTTCAGCATTCAGGTCCTCAGTCTGGTTTTCCTCCTCGCATAACTGGCACTGAGCAGAGAGTATCTCAGCATGGAGGTCCTCAGTCTGATAATGTCTCTCATATAGCCAGGACTGAGCAGAGAGTTTTTCAGCAGGGAGATCCTCATTCTGATTTTCCTCTTCATATGACCAGCAGTGAGCAGACAGTATTTCAGCATGATGTCCCACAGTCTGGTATTTCTCCTCATTTGGCCAGCATTGAGCAGAGAACATTTCAGCATGGAGGCCCACAATCTGGTGTATTTAAGCATGGACCTTCACAACCCAGAAGCATTCATTTTGGTGGACCACAGCATGAAGGGCAGCATTCAAATGAGTTACAGCTCAAAGGTCCTAGTCAAATGTTCAGGATGGAAGATTCCCAGAAGCAAGCTTGGAGTTTTCAAAACGCACCTCGTTCTGGAGAGCCAGGGATTTCATCTTTTGGAGACTCCCAGCCTGAACTGTTTAATCCAGCATCTCTGAACAGGCCGCCACCAAACGATGTGTTCCACCACAGAGCACCACCTCCAAGTATCGTACAGCAAAGCTCTACGCAACTACAGCCAGGACCTGCCCAAAACATTCAACATCCTAACAATCCTATTCAAAGCCATTACAGTTTTCCTCCACCTCTCCATGGAGCCCCATGTAATCCCCCAACCATTCCTTCCTTTGTTTGTCCTCAGATGGGTGCTGTATTTAGTGGCCCTCCCAGTGAGGGAATCCCAGAAGTCTCACATATTCAGATTCAAGACCGGTCTGAAAATACAGCTCTTTTTAATCCTCGTAGGCAGGACAACCACTTGCATCAGGATATCAGACTTGGTCACAAACCAGATCCGTTTACAACTTCTGAAGTGCCAGGCGTACAGATGAATCCATTCTTTAGTAAGAATAGTTTTTTCCATCAAGATGTACCAGACATCCTTCAAGATCATCACTTCAAACATCAGCCAATAGTAAATGAACAGCGTGAGAAAAGTCTAATGAACCCAAATAGACAAAGTGAGATGCTGGTGGGTAAAGAAGACCCATCAGATAAGGACATATTTCAGCGGTGGCTGTGCAACTCCTTGGCACGTCGTAGAAATAAGGTTCCTCCTAAGCCTAATCCTATTCAATCTCTCTCTATACCCGAGGCCCGGAACCTAATATATGGTGCCATGGCCCTTGTTTCACAACTCAGGTCTTTGTGTCAGACTCTGGAAAATAGTAAAGAGGAAGGGCCTGCTTGGGCTGAAGATTACGAAAAAGCCAAAGATATCAAAATTGATTTAGCAAAAAAAATAAAGGAGCTAGAGAAGCCTGGCTTCATTCAATGTGTTAAAATGAAATTGGATAGAGTACGTAAGAAGAGACTTCGCTGGCAGCGCAGAAGGCAAGCGATAGAAGAGGAGGAAAAGGAGGACGCAGATCGCGTTGCAGAAAGAGAGGCTGAGATTGACACCTGGAGGATGCGGTGTGTCCAAGAGGTAGAGGAGAAGAAGAAGGTGGGTAATAATCGCATGCTATTAAAATCTGTAACGTGCCAGAATCCACAAAGTTTATGGTGCACCAAGGGCCCATTGTGTGTTGTTAGGGCAGGCCATTTATTTATAATGGATTATTGACACATCTTGAGGCAGCCGGAATGGAACCTGAGCCTTTTTTGTAATGCAAGTGCACATGGGGGCATGCAGCTGTGCGGGTCGTTTGCCCACTGTTTCCGTGCTAAGATGATACTCAAAATGACAGGGACCACAGCAAACTGTATGCCGGATGTGCATTGTGGTAAAGTGCACAAAACATAAGCGTGAATGGGCCCTTAGGGGAACCTCCATATTAAACAGAGAAGCATCGGAATATATCCTTCACTTAATGTCCCAGTGACCATTGTTACTGTTAGTGATGCACCGATACAAGCATCGGTATCGGCGGCGATACCGAGTATTTGCATGAGTACTCGTACTCGTGCAAATACTCTGATACATAAAACGAGTACCTGTGCCGCGTCCGCCATCTTCAGGGACCCGAATCCGCCGCACACAGGACCTCCATAAATTAATATTTATCATGCCATTGCTAACTAAGGCTTGTATCCCCCTAGTGGGGAAAATAGATTATCACATGTCCAGACTCCAGAACAGTGTATTATTGTATAGGTATGGAGAAGCTGTATCCAATTCTGCATACCTGGCTTTATATTATAAAGTTCTTATAATATAAAGCCAGGTATGCAGAATTGGATATAGCTGTGCCACACTACAGAGTGTTCATGTTCTTCATAATATTAAGAAACTGACCTAAAATCATGATTTTGTATTGCTTTAGAAAAAATGTGACCTGTCCCTTTAAGAAAAAGTATCGGTAATTGGCATCGGCGAGTACTTGAAAAAAAGTATCGGTACTCGTACTCGGCCTTAAAAAAGTGGTATCGGTGCATCCCTAGTTACTGTGGCTGTAAAAAAGAGGAAATCTTCCAGAGGGAGACGCATTCAGCAATAGAACCCTGAAAGCGGATGTAAATTTCCCCCATTTTAACCAAGACAGAAAAAGTTTTAGCTGGAGTTCCACTCTAAAGCGACCTAACATCTGACACACTTTATGGGTGTGGCTCCTCCAGCAGCAGTGATGTAGGGCTAAGCAATTGGAACCACATATGGGGGTATTTATCAAAACTGGAGCAGATAGAATCTGGAGCAGTTGCCCATAGCAACCAATCAGCTTCTGTCTGAGAAATAATGTGTAATACTTATTATATCGCAAGCTGGGAGGCCAGTCCTCTGAAGTTTCTTCTCTAAGACCCTCTGGACAGCTCTGTTGAAGTTTTGGGAGTACCCTTCCGTTCCAGTTTGAGGATGTTAAACATATATAAATAGGAATGATGCTTGTTGATGGAAACAAGTTGCTAAAGCCGGCCATACACTACGCAAAATTTGTGTGGTTCTTGATGAACCCGGACGAAATTCGCACAGTGGGTGCTGCTGTTGGCACCCTTTCAGCCGGCATCCCTCAAGCAGCTGATCAAAGGAGGCGGTCGGAAAATCTTTGATTGAACAGAGTGGGCAGCGAATCAGCTGCTGGCTATGTTTGGCTATCCTGACAGCGGCTGCCATCAGAATACAACGAAGACAGCAGGAGATTCCTCAATCAACACTCGTAAGCATTGATGGAGGAATCTGTCATGCTTTCTTCGTTCAGCCTGCAGGGTGAATGAAGAAAATAGTGTATGGACAGCTTTTCAGAAGTCTTTAATCACATTTCAGGCCAGGTTCACACTTGCACGATCCGTGGATTGCCGTGCGTTCACGGAGTCGCACACCACCATTGATCGCACCATTCTTTTCTAATGGCACCCAGTTGCGCCGGGCGGATTGCGCAGTTTCCCGCCACAATTCCGCCCGTGCAATCGAACACAATCATGCATACATGTAATTTTTTTTCAACGATTGCCGTGTGGATGTAACCCCATTGAAATCAATGTGGCGGCACGGAAACCGCTATGTGCAAGTGCATGCAATCGCCCAGGTCTGCACCAGCCCTCAAGTAGTGCCGAAGCTTATTGAAGCCTATTGGAATATATGCCTATCATCCTCAAACTGGAGCTGAAGGATGTTTTAGTAGCTTCAATAAAGCTTCCCACAGCTTGCTGAAAACTTTGCAAATGCTTTGTAGGAGCTTTCTGTACACAGTGATCTAGTACAAGCTGAACCCCGTGTGTGTATGAGGCCTGATACAGTGACTTCTATTTTTTGCTGTTTCTGTTTCCTGACCATTTCTAAAAAACCCTCCACACTTGGAAAACTCTTGGGCAATTTTTGTGGCTGTCACTGTCATACTTCAGAATGCTGATATCTCCTAGGCTCTTTTTATTTCTGCTCTTCATGTTACAAAATATGTGTGAATTGAACAGTTTAACATCCCTATGCATTTTTATTTCAGGAACGGGAACTAAAAGCTGCTGCTGACAGTGTGCTTGGGGAGGTGAGGAAAAAACAAGCCGATACCAAAAAAATGTTGGATATGCTGAAATCCTTGGAAAAGCTGAGAAAGCTGAGAAAAGAGGCAGCTGCAAGAAAAGGTACAAAATGCAGATCTACATCGGGAGCAGTTTTTAATTACAGTTGTCACAACGTGGCTGCATTGCCTCGAGAGATCTGCATCGTCTCTCTTCTTTTTTTCCATTTGTCAAACCTTGTGCTTCTGCTTTGCCTTCTCCTTGTTCTCTGTATAATTAGTGTTATATATACTACTGTCTTCTCTATCCTTAAAGTTTTCTAAATACTTTCCACTCACTTTTTCAGGTGCACTGGCATACGTTTATATCTAATATATATATTTTTTCCCTTAGTGTTCTACTAAAGCCTCATAATTTAGCCAAAACTTATTGCTATACATTATTTTATCACAGAGCAATACGCGATTTCCTTCCAAAAAAGAGCAGGAAGCCCCCACATTATTATCAGTAAACAGTCGCATCATCTGCCTTCCTTTTTTATGCTCACAGGGGAGTCCAATCACTACTCGTTATTACAAGTCACGTGCTTACATAGCAGGGGACTACATGTGTTTTGATGCATTGCCTTATTGTGCATGCATCATAAGACATTGCCCATCCGTTGAAAAGAAAGTGTCCTACCTGATGATAAAATATATATGTAGTATGACATTGATTGTAATGACACTGTAGGAAAGCATTGCCTTAAACAAATCTGGGCTTTTCAAACTGAGCACATTTGTATTCAGAGGTGATGTTTTGTGAACCTCCAGAGGTATAGGAAGCTGGATTTTATGGAAATCTCCACTTCTCCTGTAAAAGTAATTTTAATCCTTCCACGTCTGACCATTCCATTTGGTCCTTTAATGTGATTAGCAACTTCAATGACCAGTGAAAATGCTTGGGATGGGACAGAATGGGGGCCTTTGTCGGCGAGCTTTGGGCTTGTGTTCATAGCATCAGTTTTACATCAGTCTGAGATCATTCTGAATTCACTGACGGGGTAATTTTGATCTGCACTTGACCTCCTTTTGACCTCCATTTTGCATCCCTATAGACTTGTCAGTGAATACATATACAGGGAGATGTCACTAGATGGTTTGGTTTCACGAGACATCACTAGATGGCTGATGCTTTCGAAGTTGTTTTCATTGAAGGAATTTTGTGCATGCATTTTATTTAGCATATGCACAGCTTGCATTGCTGAAGGTGGTGACCGATTTATTGTAACGAGCTGCAAAACAGGCTGGTGATATTTAAGGCCAAATTCTTAAATTGCTCATGATCTTCTAAAAATGCTGGTTGCCCAGATTTCATACTGATCACCTGGCTTCAGTACTTCCCATTATTGCTGTTGTGGGATCAGTATGTAGCAAGTCTAATCTGCTTAGTTGTTCCTGTTCAGTGACTTAGAACGTTTTAAGCAGCAGAACTGCCAGACAACTAGCATTTTCAGAAGGCACTCATTAATGGCAGCCCACTTTTTCCTATCATAGCAGTTTAAATTTAAAATGGCAAGTGCCTCTGAAGATCCAGGAGTCAGTCCACATCTGGCTCTCAAAAAGGAGGGGAATAACCTTTTTTTAGGGCTCTTTCACACCGACATGCACGTGTGTGCATGCCGGTGCAAAGACGGGATCCCTGGAGGGACAGGAGCTGTGTGTAATTTTGTGCAGCAGCCTGTAGCTCTCATAGGAAGACGTGGCTGCATGCGGTTACACATAGTCCCAAACCTGCTCATCCATTCGAGTCTGGGCTCCTGCACTTGGACATACACTGTCTGCTTCCACGTGCGGGCAGTCGGACCTGCATGTATGTGTCGGTTAGGTCTGAGTGTAACTGCGTGCAGCTGCATCCTCCCATAGGCAGGTACAGACTTCTGCACGCAATTAAACGCAGCACCTGTTTGGTCTTTGCACGGGCATGAATGAGAACGTGAATGAGCCCTTATTGAAATGTCTTTTCTTTTTTTTTTTTTACCTAGTGGAACTTTGTGTCTTATTGCAAACTATTTGTTCAAAAGAAGTAGCAGGGCTTTCTGAACATCCTTCTAAATCCCAAGAACTCTCTGTTCTTGGCAAAGGACACTTCCTCGGCTGTTTGCTAATCTCTATGTTCCATGAGTCTTGTGTTTTATACACGTATATATGTGTGCCAGAAATGAGACTTGGTCACGGATGAGTATAAAGTCTCAGAAACGCTTGTCGTTAGCTAATGTTGGGTGTTTTTGTCATTTTCAGGTGTCAGTCCTCCACTCAGTGCCGATGAAACGTTCAAAAATCACATAAGCAGGCTTCGCAGCATGGTGCACAAACGTATTGCACTGTATGATGCAGAGGAGAGGGCCCTCAGGGTCATACTAGAGGGAGAGCAAGAAGAAGAGAGACAACGGGACAAAGACAAGAGGCTGAGAAAACAAAGAGAGAGATTTTTTCAGAAGCAGCGAGAACTTGATTCCATATTGTTTGGAGACGATGGTATGGATTTATAGATCAGATTTGTAGATCTTTCTCTGCATGTCTGTCTTTCAGTGCGGGTTATTTCTATATAATAGTTTCTTTCATACCTTGCTTTTCTCATTTTCTTTTCTTATTTCTCACATTTTATTAAGTGCTTTATTATGTAGATCAGGGTTAGGCAAACTCCAGCCTTCCAGCTGTGATGAAACTACAAATCCCGTCATGCATCTGCCTTTTCGATTCATGCCTGTGGCTGTCAAAGAGTCTTGCAAAGCCTAAAGGGAATTGTAGTTTCAGCACAGCTGGAGGGCTGGAGTTTGCTCACCCCTGATGTGAATCATCTAACATTCCAAGAATTTATAATATTCTATCTTCAAGCCGCCTTAGCATACTTTTAGGGAAAACAATACTTGCATTTGAGAAGAACTCAACATTGTGTTTACAATACAGTATGTTCACAATGCATTGCCACTGATTTGTACACAGAAATACAAGTGTTGCATTTCAGAAGCCACAATAAAGTGAATGAATCCTGCTCCGTATAATCCATTTCACCAGTGCCCCAAAATGTGTTTGATACTAATGCCACCAATCTCATTTTGCTTCATCTTAGAGCCACTTCCAGCTCTTCACCCTCTCCAGCCGTTCCGTCAGTACTACCTCCAAGCTGAACAGTCTGTTGTGTCTTTCGTCCAGATCCGGTGAGTCTTGTGTTCAACATTTCGTTCATTCAGGTTTTAACCCTCTAGGTTCCCTTAAGTATCAATTTACTGTTCGTTTAAAAAAAAAAAAAAGCCGTTTTTCCACTGTTTCTATTTTTTAAGCAAAAATTAAGTTTAATATACAGTGAGGGAAATTATGATTTGATCCCCTATCCCACTAGGTCTATAATTTTTATCATAGGTGTATTTTAAATAATAGAGACAGAATATCAACCACAAATCCAGAAAAAAACACATGATACAAATGTTATAAATTGAGTTGCAGTTCAGTGAGTAAAATAAGTATTTGATCCCCTACCAACCAACAATAATTCTGGCTCCTCCCACAGACTGGCTATGTGGCACACAGATTAGTGCTGCCACTTTAAGAAGGTGCTGCTAGCGACAACTCGTCATGCATATAAAAGACACCTGTCCACAGAATCTCTTTCTTCCATTCAAACCTCACCACCATGGGCAAGACCAAAGAGCTGTCAAAGGACGTTAGGGACAAGCTTGTAGACTTGCACAAGGCTGGAATGGGCTACAAGACTATCAGCAAGAAGCTTGGTGAGAAGGATACAGGCACATTATAGGCCCGTCTGAAGTTTGCCAATGAACATCTAAATGATTCAGAGAAGTATTGGGAGAAAGTGCAGCGGTCAGAGGAGACCAAAATTGAGTTCTTTGGCATTAACTCGACTCACTGTGTTTGGAGGAAGAAAAATGCTGACTATGACCCTAAGAACACCATCCCTACAGTCAAGCACGGAGGTGGAAACATTATGCTTTGGGGCTGTTTCTCTGCTAAAGGTACAGGCCGCCTTTGCCGCATTAAGGGGCCAATGGACAGGGTCATGTATTGTAAAATCTTGGATGAGAACCCTCTTCCCTCAGCCAGAACACCAAAGATGGGTCGTGAATGGGTCTTTCAGCATTACAATGACCCAAAACACAACGCCAAGACAACAAAGCAGTGGCTCAAGAAGAAGCACATTAAGGTCATGGAGTGGGGCTAGCCAGTCTCCAGACCTTAATCCTTTAGAGAAATTTATGGAGGGAGCTGAAACTTCAAGTTGCCAAGTGACAGCCAAGAAACCTTAAAGGAGAACTATGAGGTGAGTGCTTTCCACTCGCCTCATAGTTCTAGCCGACCTGTGACAATGAGACTGTCACAGGTCGGCTTAGTAGATCGGGAGGTGAGCGAACACATACCGGCTTTCGCTCACCTCTCGATCCTGTCACGGCTACAGCTCGCAGTATACTGAGCCTAGGGTGACGAGAGGACGCTAGTTTGTGTCCTCCCGTTACCCTAAGGAGAGCTATAGGGAAAAGCCTTAAGTTCTCCTTTTAAGGATTTAGAGAAGATCTATAAAGAAGAGTGGACCAAAATCCCTCCTTAGATGTGTTCAAACCTGGTAACCAACTCCAAGAAATGTCTTACCTCTGTTCTTGCCAACAAGGGTTTCTCCACCAAGTACTAAGTCATGTTTTGCTTTGCGGATCAAATACTTATTTTACTCACTGAACTGCAACTCAATTTATAACATTTGTATCATGTGTTTTTTTCTGGATTTTTGGTTGCTATTCTGTCTCTGTCATTTAAAATACACCTATGATAAAAATTATAGACCTTTCATTTCTTTCTAAGTGGGCAAACTTACAAAATCTGCAGGGGATCAAATAATAATTTTCCTCACTGTATTTCCCCAAAGACTCTAAATTTGGCCCATCCAGGATCCAACTCTTAGGGCCCCTTTACACTTCCGCATTGCAGTAATGCTTGCTTTACCACATGTATTAGCATAACACACGTAACATGCATTGCCATCATTTTGAAGGGTCCCCCAATGTGCTAAAGCAACACACAGTGCTCCAGCTTTCTATACAAGTATTGCTTGAAGGCGTTTGTGCGCAGTAGTAAGCGTATGGCTGGTTCAATGATCCGTCCATGAGTTGATGCTCAGACGTCTCACAGACAAGCCACTGCACCCAGCCAGTTTTAAGAAAGACTTGTATATTAACCCTAAAATGTGGAATATAACATGGGTGCAAAAATGGAAAAAAGGGCCTCAGTCATGAAGGGGTTAAAGCTGGAGTATTGCAGGACTGCCTACTGCCAGGATTAAAACATCTGATGTGAGGTCTGCAGGTTCTAAAACAAAAAAAAGTTTCTGCAATGATTAACTGAAAAACAAGGGCAAAGGCTGTGTTTGCTCACCCTAGGTTGGGCTATGTGTATACTTATGTGTAGGGATGCACTACTACCGGTTTTTCGGTATCGAGTACCGATATTTCTCGTTCGGTGCTGGCCGATACCAAGTATCAATACTGGTACCTCCCCTAGCATGGAGCCTGCTTCCTGGCCAATCAGTCATTGCCCAGGAAGCTGACTCCATGCTGTTTGGGCGGCTCGATGCTGATTGGCCAGGAAGCCAGTTTCCCAGCCAATCAGCATGGAACCAGCCAAACAGCATGGAGCCGACTTCCCGGCCAATCAGGAAGCCGGCACCATGTTTCCTCACGAAAATCTCCCTCTGACCGGATGTTTCTGTATCAGGGGTAAGTATCGGAGCATTTGGGGCGAGTGATCTTGGAGCGGTGACTACTTTACAACACACACAGGGACCATGGGGAATAAAAGTGGCCAACCTCCAGAAGGAAGGACAGTGTCAGCACCAATTCAGAGATGATTTGAGGATCTACAACCGAGTGATACACAAATAAGATACCTGTTTGTTAATAGTTAAGGTGCTTAAATGCATTTTTAAGATTTAACTCCTGAGTTTAGTGTCACTTCAATGAGGAAAAAATGGATTGCTCTCTTTAACGTAACTTTTGCACTTTTTTTTTTCTTTTTTTCTTTCAGACACGCATGGGATCGATTCTTGGCTCCACCTGACCACCCTGATGCCAGTAGTATCCCTCGTGGGTGGGTGCTGCCCATGCCACCATCTAGTGAAATTTGGGCTACAACCTTGACACAAGTAGAATGACTGAACTTTAAAAAATGGTGATGTTTGATTTGTTTGTGCTGCCAGACTCTAAACTATGGGTAAGGAGCCGGCCTATTGTATCTAGTCTGCTTTGCAGCAACTTCCCTTCTTTCTGTTCTGTTTACACAAGATGTCCTATAATAAAGGAGGACTCCAACCTACATTTTTCTTCCTAGTTGTGGAGAGAGTGGCAAGGGGTAAGAAACTCTGATGGCTGTACAAAATTCACAGATACATATAGAAGCAATGTGTACATATACAGGAGACAAGCGATTTAATAGTGAATGATAACAGAAATAAAAATATACAAACTTTTACAGTCTCATGTTAGTTGTTTTTTTTTCAATACCACCAACAAGTAGTCAGAGCCAGCACTGTAACTGTGCTACCGGTCACTGTACAATGGGAAGCTGGTATGATGGGCTTTGAATCATGTTACCACTGTGACACCCATTCACAGTTATCAGATGATTGAGAGCATGTCTACAGACCTCCGGCATAAAAAACAAACAAACATCAAAGACCAGGGGTAACGGTTAAGTAGGGCAAAGTGATTTTATCACTAGTTGCTGATTCGCATGATAAATCACACTCCATCAGATTTTTTTTTTTTGCCTTCTGTATCCCCATTTGGAAGCATTCACTCTCACTTTCTGTCCTGTTGACAGTTCTCATTAGAATGAAAGATGGGAAATCAGAGAGGAAATGAACAGAAAGTAAAGGCAAATCTCTCTATTTGGAACACAGACAGCAGTGACAGACATTCTAAGCCAGGGGTAGGCATCCTCGGCACTCCAGCTAGTGTTAAACTACAACTCCCAAGAGTCTCTGCAAAGGTCAGACAGCCACAGGCATGACTCGCAGAGGCATAATGCGATTTGTAGTTTCACCACAGGTGGATTGCTGAGGTTGCCTTCCCCATTCTAACCTTTCCCCACATTTGTATGTGTTAGCCCATGGCTGGCTGTAAAGAATGATACCAAGATCACGGTTCCTGCAGCAGCCATGATCTTGGTGTATAACCGCTTCAGGTGGCCGCCGTCTTTATACATACGATGGCCCTGAAGCGGTTCAAGTGTATTTCCACTTCTGCAGCCAGATTGGATTAACCCCTTTTTCATATTTGTCATGTTTCTTATTCACAAAACATGCTCAATTCTGAAAGAAAAGTTGTTGTTCTCTGTACTGAAATCCCTCTGGACTGCAAGGGGGGTAGGGAGATTGCTGACATAATTAACCCTGTCTGTACTATACTAGCAGGAATCAGTTGAAAACTGTCTGCCCTAATAAAGAGTTAAAGGAGAACTATGGGGTTAGGGCTTTTCCCCATAGTTCTCCTAAGGGTAACGGGAGGATACAAACTAGCGTCCTCCCGTCACCCTAAGCTCAGTATACCGCGAGCTACAGCTCGCGGTATACTGAGACGGCGCAGCTAAAACGGATCCCGACAATTATGTCTGGCTCCGCCCAGCTGTGTGAGTGACAGCTGGTTCTGCCTATCTAGAGGCAGAGCCAACTGTACCCGCCCCCTCCCCTGTCACGGCTCTCTGCCGTGACAGGATCGAGAGGTGAGCGAACCCGGTATGTGTTCGCTCACCTCCCGATCTACTGAGCCGACCTGTGACAGTCTCATTGTCACAGGTCGGCTAGAACTATGAGGTGAGTGAAAAGCACTCACCTCATAGTTCTCCTTTTAAAGATCTAAAAGCAGTGTGAGGGGAAGCTGAATCTGTCCCTAGTCTTTCTATGGGGACAGACAGAGTTTGCTGATACTGAAATTGAGTGAAACTCCAAAGGCCGGCTACACAGACGCATCTAAATGGTTAGACATATATTTTGAAAATGATTTTGAGATTTTCTGCGTGAATGGGAACACATAACATACACGTTAGGGATGCACCGATACCGTTTTTTCGAGTACCTATATTTTTTTGGCCAGAAAGCCGGCTCCATGCACCCTCACCAAGTGACGAGGGAGCATGGAGACAGTTTCCCGGCTGATCCTTAATTCCTGGCTTCCTTAATGGGAGCAATCAGGAAGCCAGATGACTTCCAGCATGTAATGGCTTGCTCCTTTGCTTCCTGATCCCGTAAGTTCCAGTATCGGGGTAGGCATCAGGAGCATTTGGTCGAGTACTCGCACTCACCCAAATACTTGGTATCGACACCCATACCAATACTAGTAATGGCATTGGTGCAACCCTAATACACGTAGTGGATTTTCTCAATTCTGACCAAGTAGAAATACACTTTATGGTAGGATTACTTAAAGAACTACAGGAAAAATTGTATTAACCTTTGCAGTGGGGCTGCCCCCGCACTACAACGCTTAACTGCTTGTTTTTGGCTAGGTTAAAAAAAAAGTTATACTCACCCAATGCTCCGGGCTGGCTTGTTCTTAGATCGGTCCTTCCAGCAACTCGCCCCCCTCCTCTGCAGTGTCCTGTAAATCATCACGTCTACACACAGTGTATATAGGACATGAGGAAGATTCCAATGCAGCAGCGTTTGTAGATGGGCAGGACAGAGCGCTGCGACAGCGGGCCGGCTTGGAGCTTCAGGTGGGTATAACTTTGTTACTTTTGAACCTAGACAAAAAGGAGCACTTGGTCTTTGCAGTGTGGGGGGAGCCCCACTGCAAGGGTGAAGAAAACGTTTTCCTGGCGTTCTTTAATGGACGGTTTTGAAGCAACATGCGCGGAAGATCCCGAGATCTATATGTATTTTGAAATGAGAAAATAAAGCAAGCCAAAGGTGATTTGTGGGGGGTTTTTTAGTCACTTAAATTGTTTGTGTGCTTAGAAGTTTATTGTTCCTTCAGTAAAGTGTCACTGGATGGAGAGCATGGTATCCACATGTGTAGATAAAGTTCTACATGGCGTATATTTACATTATCTAGAAGGCAGCCTTCCCATATAATGTCTTTTGTCCTCGGGGTAGAGTGAACCCCTCGGGGTTCCTACTGTTTGGTAGAGTGAGAAATCTTTGATGAATAGGAATCTGAGAGGAGAGCTGTAGAAGTTGTTTTTCAATGTGAACAATTGTAATTCTGTAAAGCAACACCAGGGGGAAGTATAGAGCAACGTTTGTAATAAAAGAACACATTTTAGCATGATGCATATAAAGCAGCAAATGAACGAAGTAACAACTTTAATAAATCAGCCAGAAATTACTATGACGTTGGTATAAAGTGGAAATTGCTTTAGTTAGTAAAGGGGCAGTCCACCCAAAACTGATATTTCAGCTGTGAGATTATCTTATCTTTTGATGGTCTCTGTTGGTGAGCTCTCTGCACACTTTGGATCCTGGCTTAATACAGCCACTGTGGCTATTATGATGGGTTCAGCTAGATTGTTAATGTCTTTTCCTGCCTCCTCCACATAATCTAGCCGAGAGACTGCTCCTTACACCTGATTGGGACAGGAAACACGCAGAGAAGAGTAGAGGTCCACCCTCACCTGAAAAACATATGCAGTATGTGAGCTGAGTGACCTGACAAAGAATTTGTATTTATGTCTATCAAGTCTTGAGAAGCCATGCCTGCTATACTGTGAGGGTGACCTGACTTTATTCTGCTGCAGAATTAAGCAAAAAAAAAAAAGCATGCTCACCCCTCTGCCCTGTAACTGGTGAGAAAGAAAACAGCAGCATTTCATTGCTCACTCTGCTCTCTCCACCTGTCAACATATTCCTTATCAGCACATGTGCATGCAGCACACCTGATTGGTCTCTAACACTGCCCTTCCCTCTCCCAGGTTGATGTAAAAGGGATTATTATAGGCTGACACCAAGTCAGGTAGCTAAACTATCTGCATGACAATACATTGTGTTGTGTTTTTAGTGGACCCATATCTGTGTTCCTGGAGTTCAGTTTTCAGGAACAATGGCGGGTGTATGTATAAGAACTAGATTAAACAATTCTATGGGATCAGAACATCCCCGGTCACATTTCATTACCACACTTTCTTTCACGTTTTAATGGGATTACATGGCATGTGCTAGATTATATAACCTGTGTGGTATGATCGGCCCCTATGTGTACGTGTTACACGTGGCCTCTGTGTGTACGTAATACACATGGCCTCTATGTGTGTACGTGTTACACGTGGCCTCCATAAGCTTTTAGGCTGCTTAATATGTCAGTAAAGCCCATAGGCAGATTCAGTTTCCTGTATAGATCTAGTCATCACTCAGTAGACACTCATTGACTGGTTTGCAGGACCCAGCAAAGATACATCATAGGGTAAGTGTAGTGTGAATGCCTTATTGTTGGCGTTGTACTTATTCTACATTGTATAGAGGGGCCCAGTGATTGCAATTTACTTAACAGTTGATCTATTCAAATATATTATTTTTTGTTGCAGTTATTCATTTTTATTAAGAAGACAGATAACTAATGACTCCAAGAAAATTCACGTATATTATTGATCCTTTTCTTTGTTACATAGTTACGCAGTTACATAGTATTTGAGGTTGAATAAAGACGTTAGTCCATCAAGTCCAACCTATTAGGATCTCGTTCTAGGAGTACCTGTACCCCTGTATATTACGGTCCCTTAAGAAATCGTCCAAAAGTTTCTTGAACCGTCCCGCGTTCTTTGCTGAAATCGCCGGCTGTGGCAGTGAGTTCCAGACCCTAACTGATCTTACTGTGAAGAACCCCCTTCGCCCCTTGTGCTGGAATTTTTTTTCCACCAATTTTAGGTGGTGGCCTCTAGTTTTTGTAATGGAGTTAATTTTAAACAGTTTATCGCTAATGTTGCTACCACCATTGAACATTTTGTACATGGAGATCATATCCCCCCTTAATCTCCTCACCTCTAATGTGAACATGTTTAAATTTAGTAGCCTTGTCCCGTAGCTCTGGTCCTCCATACCCCTAATTAGTTTGGTTCCCCTCCGCTGGACTTTTTCCAACTCAAGGATAATGTTAATATTATTATTAGTAGTAGATAATAGAGATAATAGTATTTTTTTTAATAGTTGATTGTCCATATGTCACTTTGTTTTTACCTTTCATACTCTGAAGTCTTGCAACCCAAACATAGTTATGAGAAGTTTTACAATATTGATAGATTTCTTAAAGAAGAACTTCAGGGAAATGTGTTATTAATCTTTGCAGTGGGGGCTATTATTGCAAGGGTTAAGTGCTTATTTTGGTCTAGGTTCATAAATAACAAAGTTATACCCACCTGATCCTCGGAGCCAGCCAGCTGTCAAAGCGCTCCCTCCAGCCTGTCTTCTTCTTTGCTGCAGAACTGGAATCATCCTCAGCATCCTCACACCTATACACTCTTTATAGACCGCTGCAGAGGAGGGGGAGAGAGGCTTGACGGACCAGTCTAAGAACAAGTCGGCTCTGTGGTTCAGGTGAGTATAACTTTGTTTGAACCTAGACAAACATAAGCAGTTAACCCTTGCAGTGTGGGGATAGCCGCACTGCAAGGGTTAATCATTTAAAAAACTTTTTCCATAATAATGCTTAAGACCTTGTTCACACCAAATGCAGGCCAGATCTGCATGAGTTTCTGCACATGCAGTGCAGTGGGTTTTGCCGCAGTTTTTGTTTGTTTTAGTTTAAAATGGGCTTTCCGTGCGTTCCAGGGCGCTTGCATGCGTTTTTGATGTGTTTTCATGCGTTCCAGAGCAGGTAAAATAGGGCCTGCTGCAGTTTTTTGACCTGCTCTGGACCTGCTCTGGATCGCAATGCTGCGATGTGAACTGGGGCTAAAAATACCATTGGAATACATTGGACGCAGTTTTGCTCCGGTCTGTAACTGCTCTGCTCCTGGAACGCGCTTGGTGTGAACAAGGCCTAAGTGTAACACCGTTTGTTAGACTTCAACAATGAAAATTAATTAAAAAACAAGAGTCTGATGACCGAAGCCATATTCATTTTACAAACACATTAGGCTGGCCACACATATCTTCAATCTGATTGAAGAATCTCCTTTAGCTCTACCAATGACTTTGCAATGAAAGGACCTGCCTGATTGGGTACAAATTAAATGGATTGTTTGGTTAGACACTCACATTACATAGGTGTTTGTAAATCTGAAGGAGATTGTACAGACGGATTGGGTGACATTTATCAATACAGGAGCAGACAGGATTTCGAGCAGTTGCCCATGGCAACCAATCAGCATCTCTCCTCAGTTTGCTCAGGTAAGATTTAATAATGAGCCAGAGAAGCTGATTGGTTGCAGTGCAAATCAGCTCCAGATTTTCTCTGCTCCAGTTTTGATAAATTCCCCACATTGTGTTTAGCCAGCATTAGAGAATCCTGGAGCAGCTGTGCATGGCAGCCAATCAGCTTCTATCTTTCATTTTCAAAGTCTAACTGAAGAAAGAAGCTGATTGGTTACAATACAGAACTGCTCCACATTCTGTCTGCACTTTAACCCCTCACAACACCTCCTAACATTACAAGGAAGGGAAAGCAAGTAGGAAGCCAAGAAACTCTAACCCAAGTAAAAGCAGATTAAATTGCAGGAAGCATTTTTCAAATATTTGTTTAGCTTATGCTATGTGAATGGGGACATGTAACAGATATAACATAGGTGTTATCCCAATTTGGCTGCAGAAGTGGAAATACACTTTAAATAAACAGGTTTGTTAACTTGTGTAGCTGGGGTTGCCACCCTGCTACATTTGTGGCATTTTGAAACGGCAGTTATTTTCATTTGTATATTTCCGCTGACTACAGTCATCTGTGATAAATGGCTGATTGGTTTCAGATTTACACCTAGTCAACTCTACACAGAACTGATATTTCATTCTTGTATTATTAATGGCATGTTACATCTGTTGGAAATACAACAGTCTAGGCTGATATACACTGATTTGTATTACTGACATTCAGAGATGTAATATTAGTTTCTGAGCACTAGATGGCGATGTGGTGCAAAACTAGTATATGCTAGTCTGCATGTCTGTTTTCTATATGCATACTTATCAATGATATATATGTTTCCTGTTTGATGCTGTATTCCTATATGCATACATGGGATATCCTGCTAAGCAGTAAAACCTAATTAAGCATTCCTCAGTGCTTCATCTAAACACATAACCAGCAAAATCACATGGCTGAGAAAACTCTAATAGTGAGGTACCATCATCACTAGTACCATCATCAAAATTCCTAGTAACAGCCAATCTCTGAAACCATCACAAAGCCAAATAATTGTGATGTAAGCAGCTGATTTAATTTGTCATCCACTTGGGGAAAAAAACTTCCATTTGAGTTGACCTCTTTTAAGTGCAGTGTGATTTAAAGTGCAACTACAGCCCAAACCTTTTTATTTTAGCTTAGTATACAGTGGAGAGGGATAATACATGTATCAGGTATTTATTGCTGTCTGTGTCCCCATTAGGGAGATTTACCCTCTCCGTTTGTCCTGGTGACTGTTATTAATAGAAGTGAAAGAAAACCCCAAATTATTGGTTGTAGATGGGAAATCATCCAATGGGGATGCCAGTTCTGGTGACCCTGCTGACCACCCGGGATTTCCCTTTTATTGGAGAGATTTCCTCTCACTTCCTGCTGTGGCTATAGATCAGGAAGTAAAGGTTAATCTCCCCAATGTGAAACATATGGGGGGAAAAAAGCTGACGGGGTTTCAACCCTCCCTTACTCTATTTAAAAGCAAGAAAAATGTTTTTGCTTCAATTCTACTTTAAGAATTATAGTCTTGGCTTTGCATTTTTCTTTTGGGGCACTGTCTTTTTGTTATTATAGGGAATGCTGCAAACATAGATCTTACCATATGAATGGTGTAGGCACACTTGCTGTCATTAAAACACTAGGAACATTATTTTGATGGAAAACATAGCAAGAGGATTCAATCGAAAGATCTACAGTGTTTAAGCAGCAATCCTGCCAGGAACATCTCACAGTACAAATATCACTAGCAAAAAGATCTGTTTAAGATTATGCCCAATGCCAAGCAGCCGCGCTGAGCAGAGTAAACACAGTCAGGGCTGTATTTACAATAAAGTGCAAATGGGTTTTATTAACCAGCTGAATAATCCTTTACCTACAGGTTTCTACTTCAAATTTAATCTATACCTGATTATGCCTCAGCTGTAGGTCACTGGCTGTTCATTGATTCTTCAAAGAATGCTTCTCATATGGAACTTGTAAAGAGATATTTTTAGAGGATGCCATTGGTTATATATCACTTTTAGCTTTATATCTGCCAAATATAACCCAGCAAATGTTTCAAGGATTGCTTTAAAGTCTATTTCCAACTTTGTAAGTGATTAGCATTTATTGTGGTTATGAGGTTAAAGGTGCAGTGATGATGTATACATGTGCCCATTTTCATGGCTCACATTGCAGGCTTTCCTTCTTTTTTTATGAAGGTTTTATTAACCTGAAGCCTAAAAACTCAAACTTTTCTCAACAGGAAATTCAGTTAGACACCAGGGTGTCAGACTGTAATCAGCTCATCCCTTATCTGTCACCCATTGTAACATGATCAGTAAACACTAGCTCTGCCTTTACACACAACACACTGTCCAGGGAAGAAGGGGGGGGGGGGATTTTCACATTGCTTGCACAGCACAGAGTCATAAATTTCCATGCGGATATGAAAAGGAAAGCTGCCAAAAAAAATTAATTTCTGTTTTCATGTACATCAACTGCCAAGTGTATATGAAGCAGGCATATATTTTTTACAAATACCTCTGTTACAATTGCGCTACACATGTTACATATCGCCGCGAACGTCGCAGTGAGAGCAATCATTTTAGGGCCATCAATCACTGATAACACTAAACTGATGAGCGGTAACAGCTTTTAAAGCGTCGCCTAGGGCCAATTTTGGGTATTATCGTTTTTTGAGGTTTCGCGCGCGCACGCAATTTTAAGGCTTGACATGTTTAGTGTCTTTTTACCCGACGTGACCCCATCTTTTATATTTTACCAAAAAATTGGGTAATAATAAATGTTTTATCATTTAATATAGGGGAAACTGTTTTTTTTTTAAATTTCGGTAATTTTTCCTTAATATAGTAAAAAAATAAAACCCCCAGTGGTGAATAAATACCACCAAAAGAAAGCTCTATCTGTCCCCAAAAAAGGGTATAAAATTCATTTCAGTACAGCGCTGCATGACGGAATAAATGTCAGTCAAAGTACCGCAGCGCTGAATACTGAAAAATGGCCTGGATGGGAAGGGGGTTTAACACCGCGGATGTCAACTGGTTAAACAGACACTGTGTGGCCTAACTCCAGAAGAATATGTTCTTGCACATGTTGGAAATACCTACATTAGTGTAGGGGGTGCAGAGGTTATACCAGTGTAGTTCAGCACTAGATGTCCCAGTTGCCTAGATGTAAGAGCTCCTGTGAGGCACCACACATGCTATAATTTGATTGTATAATCTCCTTTAGATCTACCAACAACTATGTAGTGCAAGTGTCTGTCTGGTTGGATATGAATTGGTTGGATAGTCTCGGTATGTCTTTATATTGCATAGGTTTAGTAAATCTAAAGTTGATTGTTTTGTCAGATTGTAACCTGTATTGTGACCCTTAGAAGCCCTTTAACTGAAAGTCCCTACAGAGGGTTGCCTAGCAACCGCACCATGCCACTCATGGTTCTGTGGCTAGTGTATTTAAGAGGGGGAAGAGATGTGGAGGAATAAAAGTAGAAGACTCGTGTGAGCAAGTAGATGTTTCTGTCTGCTGGCCTTGAGAGTGAAGGACAATGTAGTTAGGGGTCATCTTATCAAGAATCATCCCCCCTCCAGGAGGGAAGCCTATAGACTTCTTCCATGAAGGTAGGTAAGACTGATTTAATTCCTCTTTGAGAGGGATACCGGAACATTCAGTAACCCACTGCCGGGGATTGTGCCACCATTACTCAAGATGGCTGTTTTGTACAAATTTCTTTTGTTACTTAAATGTCCTTTCAAGGAGCCTGGAAAGCACTCTATATAATTCTGTACTAGTGGAGGACTACTCTTGGGCATGGGCTTGTGGCCGGGAAAAGAAGTGAGACCAATATTGGTAGAGGTGAGAGGAGGCTTCTAGTCAGGCCAGGCTGGGTCGCTCACCAGGGTGTTCTAAATTGGGTGATGTCTTGGTGTTCTGCCCAGTGAGGCATGGGAACCTGACAAACCCCATGCTAGCCAAATCTGGGAAAAGTGTCCCTCAAAGTCTACAATGTTGATAGCATCAGAAGGCTCTTTTACGGTTCATTATAACGATCCTTGTAGAGCCAGGCTTAGGACGCTGCTTTCCAAAATGGCCTATATTAATTACTAGCAGTGTTTTATGATTCCAAATGGTACACTGGTGTATAATATATGCATAATTATTAGTGATACTAAAGGATCAAAATCGAAACCCTTGGGAATGCCTAAGTAAGATGGGGATGGAGCTAATTTTTTCTGTAAGTTCATAAGAATTATGGCTGATACACAATCATGAACTGTTCGGGTGTTATTCAGCTGATAAGAATCATAGCCTTCTACCAGTAAACATTATTTCATTTCATTTATCATTGTTTAGGCTTCAGCTGTTGGAATACCCAGAGGAATGAGTTACCTAGATGATGTGCCATTCAGATTATATGATGGATTCACACCTTTCTCTTCTTCCAATGATGGGACCCCTAGCCTCTCAGATATCAATGTCCCAGACTGCAGTGGGATATTGATGTGTACTGTGGTAAGTGTGGGAGGCATATAGCAGGTGTATTATAAGCATTGAATGGCACCTTCTGCCAGATTTTACTGCCAAGGTATATGACCCAAAATATTGTATTTCATCAGAAATAATCAGATCCTTTAATGATTTTACATCCCATGTGCATGTATGGGGTAGTGTATGTCAAACAAATCCCCATACAGCCATATGCATGACAAAACCTATGCTTAAGAAGATATCAAGGAACCGCCCAAAGGTTTTCCAGCTCGCCTTTATAACATTCTATTGGTGGGCCCTCTGCTGTGATCTTTTCCTACATTCTCATAATTGTCTAACGATTGCATTAAAGTTAATATCTAGCAAAAGTTTAACATCATGCATTTGTACCTTTAACCATGTTTTCTGCATGGAAACTTTCTAATTTTATAGACTCCTTTTCTCCAAATATTTTATTTCAAGAGTTACTATAAAATAGAAGTCTTCAATTATCAAAGGAAATTAGCAAACACATAAGAACACTGCAACATACAGGCTTAATCAGTAAGGTGCAGTGCATGTATGTCTATTTGGGAAAACATGGTATAGAATTGGAAATCAAACTTTGTTAGAGAAGGAGATAACGGAGCAAAAAGAATAAGCCTGTGTCCCATATCATTAATGTAATTTTAACATTCACTTAACAGTGATGGGCTTCATTTAATAATTAAAAAAAGCTAGAAAAAAAAAAAAGCTATTTGTGTTGCCCCATCACAAGCAATGACATCCCATCAGTTACTATTTTAATTACAGGGTTTACTATTAAAGCAGTAGTGTGATTTACCTAATGCATCTTCATATTCTTTGATGCATGTCTAAGCATTGAGTAAAAAAAATTAAAGATTTTTTAAGTAATGCAATCTTATATGTAATGTCTCTTTTTCTGCAGCACGATTTCTCTATAGAGAGGAAGGTCCTCGATTGGGTAGAAGGAATGTATGGTCACAACACCTCAACTTCTGATAATAGGCCTACAGCTCCTCCATACTGGATGGTGCATGATGGAAAGGGGGTTCCTAAGAGCAGACGTAACAGTCCCCAGAGACCTTCTGTGTCTACGCGGAGATGTAGAAGCCTAAGCATAGCAGATGTCCACATAAGCCGCCCACGAAGCATGCGGGGAGCACCAGAGAGCATGGAAAAGAATGAAAGAATGTTTGAGGAAGATGGGTACTCTGAGGATGATGAATATTCTTCATCAGGGGAAAGCGAGATAGAGGCTCGACATAAGGAAGTCAGGGCACGTTTGTGTAGAAGCCCTCAGCCACAATGGTCTTCTAGGCCCCGTACGTCTCCCTTTGTGCCCAGCCCTCCATCCATATGCCGCTGCTCTCATGCTGAATCCCCACCATCCCACATTAAAAAGAGGAAGTCCCTTACCCCTTCACATAGTTTTAGGAGTGAGGTGGAAACAGCAAGCAAGAGAATTGCAGCCCTGGTACATCCTCACACGGCAAGCTCTGAAGGCAGAGGCTCTTCACAAGGCCAGCACCAAAGAAGCAACTGCTGTGGAAACACTCTGAGTCCTACACTGCCCCCAGCTTCACATTGTTGTTGTCCAAAGAGACCGCACAGTGCTGGATCCATTCCACCAATACGCTGTCATAAGCCCACCAACACGGTAAGGTTTGATTATTTACAATTAATGTCATAGGAAGCATATTAACACATGCCACAACCATAAGATAGGACAAATAAAATACATATCACCATATCAATTAGCTGTACAGTAGTTTCATAAGATTTTGCTTTACTAATACCCAATTTAGAAGAAATATCCTCAAATAGCAGATCTCAGAGTAAGCTAGTTGAAAGAAAATGGATCAGATTAACATAATATAATCTAGAGAGAAGGTCCATTAATAGTATGGAACCAAAATGGTTTTCAACATGACTTGGAATAATCCTTCAATGACTGGGCATAAGCAACAAAAAGAAGAGATTAGTGTGGGAACATTAGGTTGGTGAAACTTCATATCTGGGCAACAACGGCAAATGTCGAATATAAGCTGGTCTATCACCCTACAACCAAAAATATATTCCTGTTTATAGATAGGTTATGTCATATCCACCACCGTAACCTGTTTCGTTAACATGTTCCTTTGGTTAAAGCTCCATTTTCTCCCCATGTAGTGATCTAAATGTCTACCCCATAAAGCTCGCTTTGCTGAAACTCAACATACCACAACGCACTATCTTCCATTTGTTCCTTCAGTCTTTGAACCCATACTCCTGCCTTCCACCTACAAGACGAAGTCACTCAGACTCCTCAGGGGATGTCCTTCAAGCTCTTAGTCAAGAGGAGCGTGATGTCATCGAGGCTGTAACTTCCATGGGATACCCTATTCGCAGAGCTATCATTGCACTTCAAAAAATGGGAGGACAAAGCCTAGAACAGGTAAGCTGACCCTCAGTTTTGTCCTAGCTTGCATCAACATAACCTAAGAGAATTGTCCAAAGTCTTAAAACCTATTCCAGAGATAACAAAGCCTAAAACCAGGGCAGAGAAAGGATATGCAATGCGGGCCAAAGAGTTCAGTTTTGACCTTAGATGGTCTTAACCTTGGAAGATTTTTCTATGTGTCAAGTGAAGTCATGGAGTTTGAAAAACTCAGTTCTGAGTCCCATCAGGTCTATTAAAGCTTGTTATGGGGTTAACCCTATAACATACTGGCAGACAGTACAAGTGAAGTAAACCATGAGGCTGAAGAAATTACCTTGAAAAATAATGCTAGCCAAGCAGAGAAGGCAGAAGCAATAACAGTTGTGGAAATGAAGGCTCCAGCATGGGGGTTGAAAGCTATAAGGGTAAGGCAGCTGCAAGGATGTTCTAGCAAACTGTGTAGCCCATTAGAAGGAGGCAGTGGCACCTTGCATAGTGATATGCTGATCCCTACTGAGGAAATTGTCACGAGGAACTAAAGATTTCTCACATTTTGTATGGTATTTGGATGTCCTCAGGGTGGCTGTGTAGGAGTAGATTCCTGATGCATGACTCCTACTGTCATTAGGCTCTGCAGCAGTCACCTCACACCCCTGTTCCACCTATGGATTTCGCCATATATGTCCAGCAGCCAAGGGAGGAGAGGCAGAAAAAACAATACACATGGCAAAAGCATAATTACAGAAAATACAGCCATGCAGCAAGAACAATGTGATTATCATACAGATCGTGGAACTTATATGTTTAGTAGGGGTGTTTGCAATGCAGTTTAGATGTAAGTTAATAAGCAGAGTACTGCAGATCAGCGAAAAGATATACTTTATATAGACCTCACTGTTTCTACAGCTACTAATATAGGCATATAACTTCTCCCTGGAAGCTTACATTACAGCATTCTTCAGCATACTGATAATTTTGTCGTCGATCACTTGTATGCAGTTGCTTGACATAAATTCATACGGATTATTTTCCGAGCAGCTTGAATCTTCTCTTTATAGGCTAATTTATCATCTCAATGTTACCTAACACCCTCAAATGGCACTATACTGTACGTTTTGGGTGTAATCGCTGCTCTCTGTATAGATAATGGAACTGTTTCTTTAAAAACTTTCTTGTTTCTTTTATTGTGTCGGCCTCTGCTGTCTGCCTCTCATTTTTTACTGCTGGCAGCTACCTTTTTTCCAGACATTTAAAGATCAATTGTTTGTTACAATAACCCTTTGGCTGCACAAGTTCTGTGTGCCCATCAGCCTTTACCTCAATGATGGGCTAGGACAATGGTGATGACATCTTTAGATAATAAATGGTACCACAGGGAGCTCAACTGTCGGCACACAAAGAGCCCCAGAGCATGCCAGTAGTGGTAATTACTGTACGGCCATCTCAGTGAAGGATTTTTGTGTGACTATGGGAGATGTTCTGTATGGTTGCCAAATTTCTAAGGCAAATCCCTATTCTGAAACCTTGTCTTGGGGAATGAATGTCCCCGGCTATTAGTGCTGACCATCTGCACTATACAATCATTCTTTCCTTACATACAGGGACTGATAAATATGGAGTAATGTCCTCTGTAAAACACTCCAGAACAAGTCAATTCTACAAAATTGAGTAAAATTGTTTTGTTTTTTTACCCGAGCCACTCAATTCAGGCTTCCTTAGTGAAAGGAATTTTAGATGTACCCACAGTACAGAGCTTGGCATAGGATAGTTATCCTTTTTGTCTCTTTTTAGAAACAATCCTCTTTGGGAAAAAATATATGCCATCTCCGCAGCTTTATTCATAAGATTGATTTTTGTTAACCCAGACCAAACTCTTCCTCATTTCAGTTGTTCTTGTTGGAATTCTTGCACAGCCTCATGGAGAAACACAAGCACACAGTCTGATATGCATGCTGCATATGGCTTGGCTAAAACAGGAAGGAAGCCACAGCTTTATTTTCTATCTTATTACAATACAACAGAGATGTATACCATAGATATAACAGAACTTATAAACACTGCCATCTAGTGACCGAAATTGTATACTGCAGGAGTTGTTGCTATAAATACAATGTGTATTCTAAGAGTTCGGTCACTTCCAATAGGTCCTGGGTTATCTCGGAGCTACGGATCGACTTTGCAAACTTGGATATGAGGAGCCGCTAGTGGAAGAGGCCATGGAGATGTTCCAGAACTCTGAGATAAAGGTAGATTTTTAAAAAAAATCGTAAATGTTATCTGTTTTTGAAATTCAAAGTAGGCATGATAATCCTGATTACAGGTTTAATAGTTTAGGATAACAGTCTTACTGCCATCTTTTCCATTGTGTGATTAGTGACTAGGATGAACTTTTTTACATGAGTGACTGACGGAAAGCTGTGATAACACTATTAAGGCTTGATTCATACTGTTCATGCTGCAGCATGTTAATATAACCCACACAATTAGTTATAACCTCACGGCAATATCCAGTTTTTGCAGTGTGCACTAGATAAAGCATAAGAAGCTTATTAAAAAAATCTACAACCATAGGCATGCACAGCCTATTGCATTAGGGTGTGCGCACCAAAGTACAAACACACACACGCATATACTGTGTGTGTTATACACACATACACACACACACACACACCAGAGGCATCCCAGAGTCCCATCTCTTCAACTGTCCCTTGCCTCTTCCAGCAGTGGTGCAGTAATGAAGCAAGAGGCTTGCTCGCCATCAGCTTCCCAGGCACCGAGGACTGCAGCTGTTATGTGAGGAATGTAAGTGGCAAGTGCTGCTGCGCTCTGTATTGCTGAGCTGTTCCCAGAGAGAACTCCACCGGTTCAGTGACTAAAAACACAGCGCCCACTGTTGCAGTTTCGGTGTTGGGCTCAGGATGATTAGGTTGTGCCCAGGCACA
>NW_017308903.1:19123-25134 GCF_000935625.1 Nanorana parkeri | reverse complement strand
TGTGCCGTCCACATTAACACGTCTTACATAAAGGCAAAAGAATGTGTATGCTCTATTTTTGTAACAAAGGGCATCACAACACATGGCAGTGCATTATTTTACATTGTGGTGCACAGCACAGCAGCTGCGTTGGGTGGCCTTTAAGAATGAATGGCACTGCAGGGCAGCAACACGTGTACTGCACGTTTTATTGCGTTGCAATAACATTCACAATGCCGCAGTGCATCAATGTGAACCCAGCCATAAAGCATATTTCCACTTTAGCCAGGGCTTTTATGTATTCCTATTCTATTCACATAGCATACCTAAAAATAACCAGTGAATGTGGTTTTTGTTCCGGAAACTCCATTCATTCCAAAATCGAATGTTAAATCAACATTTTAGTTTGATTTTGGTCAAGTATCTGATGGCATTATCGGGTGGTAAAGAAAGATCTTTCATTTGGAAATCTACTAGTGCATGGCCAGCTTAAGATGATCCAGCTGGCATTCACCAATAGCACTTTATTCTACATGAGGATAGGGAGGGCCTGGTCAAAACCCAGAGCGTCAGAGAGAAGAGGAGAGCAACTGAGCCCACCATGGTGGGGAATAAGGTAAGTATTACACCTTTTTCTTCTTCCCGTAGAATTAACAAACATATATCCCTTGTGGCATGGTGGGGAGGTCTCTTGCAAGGGCAGTTTTTATGCGTTTCCATTTTTCTAACCATTAATATGTAAACTTTTTTTTATTTTTATTCATTTTGATCATTATTTTTTTTAGTATCACATATAAAAAAAAAGCATAGAATTAAAAAAAAAGCTATTTTGTTTGTAAATATGTCACAGAAGGAAAGCATTGTTTGTCCTAAGAAATGAAATATGTAATATGAGACAATAGATTCATATTACTATATGAATCTATCGTCTCATAGCAGAAATATAAATATTCTTCTGGTCCATTAGAGGTGTGAGACCTGAGTTAAAAGATTTTTTACCCATAGTGTCAAGTAAAGGTGGCCATACACTGTGCGAATTTCGGCTGCTTTTTGATGAACCGGCCGAAATTCGCACAGAGGATGCTTTGATAGAGGCATCTGCTCTATTTTTTTCATTCAGCCTGGGGGTTTGAACTAAAAAAAAATAGAGCAGTGAATGGCCAGCTTAAGACTCTTGCTTTCAATCTTCTAGTGCATTGAAGGAAAATGAGCTGGAGGATCCGGTTGGTTGCTCCTTTTTACAATCTGATTAATAAGCCCCATGGTCAGCTATAACAATATCATGTGCAGTATTTTCTAGGCCTGTCAGTCTTGTCAATGTCTTCCTTTCTCACAAGTTATCATTTAAATCATGAAGTTATTTCTTTTGTTTTGCACTCTTGTAACCTTCCTCGGTCATGTCAATCGTTTTTATTGCATTTCTGTGTGCACTTATGTTTTCTATTTGTATAATAGCAATCCTTATAGGGGAATTTTTCCTCTTCCCCACGCTGTGATACTTCTTTATAAGCCTATTGTACAACCATGTTTTTTTGTTTACTCTTGCATGTTAGGTAATCTTTTCATTGTTGCCATTTGTCTTATTGAAGCTGGCAAATCTGTGGTCAATCTTGTTTAGAAAAATAATATATTTACAAAAAAAGGATAAAGGAGAAGCAAGATAAGGGCTACGTAGCAACCCAGCGTGTTGTGTGTTATTGCATTAAAGCTAAACTCCAGGAACAAAAACCTTCATATAAATATATTACTCAATAGCCGCAGAGGATGTAAATCCACTTTGTGTTCACCAGTGCCCTTGCAAAATGTGCAGTGACATCACTGTGCTGTACACTTGTCTGTGCAGAGAGCAGAGCTGCGGGAGGGACCCAGCACGACCCATCCACTACAGGCTGCTTGCAGAAAGCTACAGGAGGGGGCAGATACTAGACCAGTCACCCTGCACAAGGAGAAAGAGCAGCAATGACTGGTCTTTATTACAGGCAGCTCCTGCACTGAGGATCACACTGGATTACTGTAACAGTGCTAACAGACCCTTGATCCGAGCACTGGCCCGGCAGGGCAGGAAAGGGGGGGGGGGGTGGACGATCGAGCACCCCCCCCATCCCTGCGCCTTACCAGGCCACGTGCCCTCGGCATTGGGCGGGTTTCCCCCTGCTGATGGGGACAAGGGCCTCTTCCTCACAACCCTCCCCTGATGGTTGTGGGGGTCTGCGGGCAAGGGGGCTTATTTGCATTGGGGTACCCCTTTAAATAAGGGGGCACCCAGATGCCGCCCTCCCCCCTTGTGAATGAGTAAGGGGTATGGCTCCATCGATGTAATCTAGCGTCAATCATGATGCACGGCCCCCGCCGACCCGCCGAAATAAAAAAAAGTCCCGCCGCACGACGACCACCCAAACACCACAAAAACTCGCCGCAAAATTACATTCAGCCCGAATGTCAACAGATGGGCGGAGCGAGCCGTGGCGTCACAGCTCGTTCCACCCATTTGACATTCTCAGCCGTCAAATACCGTGTTTCCCCGAAAATAAGACACTGTCTTTTATTTTCGGGGGATGTCTTACCTGGCTGGGGGAGGACTGGACGAGGTCCCGGAAGTTCGGCTCACAGACCCGAATAGCATTCGGAAACTCATGAATAGTATTCGGGAGTTCCTGAATGCTATGTAGTATTTGAAGGCTGAGAATGAATGTCATTTTGCGGCGCGTTTTTGTGTCGTGCATCATGATTGACGCTGGATTACATCGATGGAGCCATTTTTGTATTTTTTTTTAATTGAAGGAATAGTCAAAAATTGAGTCTTTTTTTTTTTCAACAACTCCAGGAAAAATTTGTATTAACCATTGCAGTGGGGCTACCCCCACACTGCAAGGGTTGAGTGCTTGTTTTTGTCTATGTGCTAAAAAAAAAAGGTTATACTCACCCGATGCTCTGAACCGGCTTGTTGCTGGACCGGTCCCTGGAGCCTCTCTCCCTCTCCTCTGCAGTGGTCTAATGTCCTGTAAATCATCACGTTCTATACACAGTGTATAGCTGTGAGGACTCTGAGGAAGTTTACAATGCTGCAGCAGAGGAGGAGAGAGGCAGGAGGGACGCTGCGACAGCCGGCTGGCTCAAAGCTTGGAGTGAGTATAACTTTGTTATTTTAGCACCTAGACAAAATGAGCAATTGCAGTGCAGGGGTAGCCTCGCTGCAAGGGTTATGAAAACGTCTTCCTGGAGTTCTTCTTTAAGGGGGCAACTGTGAAAGTGTAGAATGTCAGATAACATAGTAGGCACTGTGTGCGCCTGAATACGATCACAGTTAGTTTTTTGTTGCATATCCATAATCCAGTCATGTTTGGCCATCTTTAGTATGTTTTGTGTACATCGTTGGATGAACAATACCAGGCACAGCTCTTCTAGCTGAACCTCTTATGCGGTAACAACACACTGTCCCTGTCTTCCAATTGTTATCCTACATTGTCACCCCGTCACACGCTCTCTCCCAGTGGAGAGTAAAATTAGCTGTTTCAATCCGCATAATGCAGGCATGGTCTATTGTCGCCATCAGGAAACCTGCCATGAGAAACGCTATGCAACCATAGCTGATTAACCTGCCATGAGAAACACTATGCGATCATAGCTGATAACCTGCCATGAGAAACACTATGCAACCAAGCCTGTAGACAGGAAGTGGCTGCAAGAGATCAGCAGCACTAAAATGCAACAAAAGGTGAAATAAATAAATAAAAACAATTGTACTTGTTTATGATACACAAAAGGGAATTTATCAAAACTGGGACAGACAACATCTGTAGCAGTTGCCCAGGACAACCGATCAGCTTCTCTCTTCAGTTTGTTCAGTTACGATTTGGAAATGCAACAGAGAAGCTGATTGGTTGCTGTGTACAGCTGCTCCAGATTCTGTCTGCTCCAGTTTTGATGAATTCCCATCACAGAGTATTAGCAAACGAAATGTCTGTTAGGGTTCACATGTACTTTAAACATCTTTCCAGATGTTGTGAATGTATTCCTGGCCAGGAAGTCATTGCTGCTCTTACATGTGAATGAAGATAGCAGGCATGTATGAATAACCTCCCTTTTATACTTCATGAAGACCCGCTCTTCCAGATGAAAATTCCCCTCAAAGCTTGGTTTTGCTGTGTTATGCTGGCCTACGATTCTATGCTGGGATTTCTATGCTGGGAAAATTGTTCATTTCCTGTTTGCATGAAGCCAAAGAGATCAGAGACTGTGAGAAAGGCCCCGGCTAACTCCTGAGAGTACAGACTGGTCCTCGTCACAGGGTCGGAGACAAAATGTACCTCTGTATAGATCTTTCTATGTTGTGTTTGCATGCAGTCAACTCACAGCCTTCTGTAGTAACAAGATCACTTAAAAGTGCAGTTCAGATAACATGCAGAGTTCTGAATCTGTATGTGGAGTCAATAACATAAAAGCTTGTATCTATTATTCTTTCAAAGGAAGAAAAGCTAATACGCATGGCAGCATGCCTCCAGCAACCCCCACCCTTACAAACTTGTTTGCGCCCAACTCCTTCAGTACATGGTCCATACTGACTGCACAGCTTATGCAGGTCTGAAAGTAATAGAGCTCTCTGCTACCTTGGGGATGAGTTTTCTAGTTCATAGTTTAGTCCGGCTCAGCTATGCCAAGCAGAACAAAAGAATGACCATACACATGGTAACTTAAACTGAATTGGGACCTTACCAAACAGAATAAATGGTCACCAGAACTCCTAATTTTCTTCAAAACGAAATCCTTTTATTCATTCTAGCAGACCATATCACCATGCATGGCAACGTTTCAGAATCTGTCTGGTCCCTTTATTAGGAAAACAAAAGTGACTCTTGTTTGCCTGATGAAGGGACCGGACAGGTTCTGAAATGTTGCCATGCATGGTGATATGACCTGCTAGAATGAATAAAAGGATTTCGTTTTGAAGAAAACTTGGAGTTCTGGTGACCATTTATTCTGTTTTGCAAGTATTTGGCGGCGCCATCCGTGGCCACTTCAGCACTCCCCCACAATATATGGGCCTTTTCCGTCAGGAGTGCAGTGGGACTCTCTATTTGGCTTACACTCACAGAGGAACTGAAACCGAATTGGGCCTACATGTCCCTGATATTGAGAATTATGGGGATAAACAGCAGGACTCTTTTCATACAAGTATCGTTGTACTGAAATTGCTGTGGTTTTGGGTTATGCATTTTAGTTGCAAATAGAACTCACAAGGGTTGTTTAGTTTTGCTTGCTTTGTAACAAGGAAGAAAACTGAAGAAGCTTTATACACTTTAGTACTTAAGTGTTAATATCTCATCGGTTAAAGTGACACTTAACTCAGGAATTAAATCTTAAAAATACATCCAAATACCCGAGCTATTAATAAAAATGTAGCTTAATGGTGTATCACTCAGCTGTAGAGCCTCAAATCATCTCTGTATTCATAGTGACACTGTCCTTCCTTCTGGAGGGGGGCTACTTTTGTTCGCTATTGTCCCTGTGTGTGTTGTAGAGTAGCCTCTGCTCCAAACTCACTGTGAGTAATTCAAGTCCATCACGGGAGTGAGCTTGGTGCGGTGGCTACTTTACAACATACACAGGAACCATAGGGAACAAAAGTAGCCCCCCTCCAGAAGGAAGGACAGTGTCAGCACCAATTCAGAGATGATTTGAGGACCTAAGGCCGAGTGATACACAAATAAGATACATTTCTGTTAATAGTTAAGATACTTGAATGCATTTTTATGCTTTAACTCCTGAGTTTAATGTCACTTTAAGCAATATAGGAGACAGGGGAGCACCATTGATAGGTTGTGCTTAGGGTATTGGGGCTTTTAATGTGGCCCTGGCTGTTCCCTTAATACTCTGACTTTTTCAGAGGATGTAGAGACTTTGCCAAAAAGCTTGGTAAAAGAACGCAGGAAAGGAGAAAATAAAATATATCAGATTCCTACTAATAGCATCATGAACATCATGCAACATGCGATATTCTAACTCGATATTGTAACCCTTCAGGAACATTACAT
>NW_017308903.1:0-18900 GCF_000935625.1 Nanorana parkeri | reverse complement strand
TATATATATATATACACAGTAATTGTGCATAAAAATGTGTCTTGTTTCCCTTAGCAAATAATCAAACTTTGGAAGCTTAGCTGTTGCTATAGAGAGCAAGAACACTTTGACTGTATTAGGCCCACGTTGTGTAATTGTTTCTTCTCTAAATAACGTTGTGAGGGAATTATAATTTAGTAGGTTCTGAGTGAAAAAATGAAATGCTATGCAGGATGATTCATAGTTTAAATATCTCTCAGTCAGTGCTGTTTTTAGAAGTGGACTTAACGTATTGTAAAGAGACCATCAATCAGGAAAATCATTAGAACTAAAACCTAGGAACTTGGGCCAACATGGAACAAAGTCATGTCTATGGAATGAAGAAAAAAGTTTGCCTGTCGTGAGGTTTAAAGGGTCCCTGTTACCCATACATATCAGAGGAACCATTCTGTGGGTCTAATCTTTAGTTACACTGCTAGTTGACTAAGGGCTAGTGACACATTATTGTTATGAGGCAGCCGAGTCTTTCTAGTTCCCCTTGAGTTTATGTTCTTCCATAAATTGCCTTCTCAGAAATCTTGGTCTTTACTTGCAAATGTCTGTTGTTGCCAAAGACAGTTTCAGCTAGTGGAGCCTCATCCCTGGCAGTGTTTGTGTTTAGGAATGTCATACCCAATTCTTACTATCCATTTATTTTATCTTGGCTTCTATTTGTTTGCTTTATTTTGTTTTAGGAGGTATATACAAAATAATCCTCCACATTTTGTAGATTTTCCCCTGGAAATGTCCCTAGAATAAATTCCTTGATATTTGTTAATCCTGTCATGCATTTCTTGATGCTTATTCATATTATTTTGGCCATCTGCATTTAATATAAAAAAAAATTAACAGTATTTAGAATAGAGCTGGTCACAATGAAACTGTAATTCCTTTGGTGCAACCTCTGAGACAGGACTGCAATTTGGGTACACTGCTTCAGTTGCAATATGCCCCTTGAAATTAGTTCACATTTTGGCAACTATGGGATCTTAATCATGACATATGAGAATCAGATTCATTGGAGGGTCTTGTTTAATAAATATTTCCCTTTAAAAGCAAAAGTACCCTTGTGGAGCGCCACATACAGCTCCATGTTGCTTTTGCTGTTTTGGAAGATCAGTGCCTTATCAAGCCTGTAACTATTATTATTATTATACAGGATTTATATAGCGCCTACGGTTTGCGCAGCGCTTTACAATATACGGAAGACATTACAGTTACAATACAATTCAACAATTCAATACAATTCAACACAGACAAGGTGGTAAGGAAGGCCCTGCCTGCGAGAACTTACAATCGAAAAGGGAAGGGCAATTGATACAAGATGTGGTAGCTGTGTGTCAGACGTCCCAGGGAGCTAGTAGTGAGATGAGGAACCCACTGGCAATAAGCAGCTGACAGTCCAGAAACGCGGTACAAGTTTAGGGATAATCCAAGAGGGGTAGTCAATGTCCAATCTGGGTCGAGGCAGGCAGCGAAGGTTTAAAGGCGGAAGACAGTCCAAGGGTCGGTAATCGGGAAGGATACACAGGGACAACAGGCAATAGGAGGATCAGCAGGGAGGCTAGGTGTTCACCATAAGGTGGAATAACTCAGCAATAAGCCAGAGCTCAGGCCAGGTTTTTATAGCCAGGGGAGGTAGGACCACCCCCTGGTCACCGAGGCAACCAGGAGGCCTCCCTCCCCGGGAACCAATGGCAGGCGAGGAAGATGGAAGGTGTGTACCGGGAACCTCCCCCAGCAAGGCTCACACCTGATAGCCAGATGATGCAGGAACGCTATGCTCCCGGGGATGCGCGCGCATCCTGCATACTGCGCATGCGCCCACGCCGCATGACTCGCGCATGCGCACCTGCACCTCGGGCACCAGGTGTTCTACCGAACTGAAGGGGAACCGGTGCCCTGCGCCGTGCCCGTGGTCCCCGAGTAGAGGTAACACCCCCTGCTTCCTGACACTGTGTGGGGATGAATTTTTGAGAAAGTGAGAGTACACTGGTTAGGTTGAGGTGGGATAGGCTTCCCTGAGGAGATGAGTCTTCAGGGATCACCTAAAGGCAGACAGAGTAGGAATTAGCCATATAGGTTGGGGTAAGGAGTTCCAAAGGATGGGAGAGACTCTGGAGAAGTCCTGGAGCAGAGGAGGAGTTGACGAGGGAGCTAGAGAGCCTGAGGTCTTGGGAGGAGCAGAGAAGACAGTTAGGGTGATACTTTGAAATGAGGTTGGAGATACAGCTGGGAGAAGAGTTGTGAATGGCTTGTAAGTGTGTGTTAATCATTTTAATCTTATCCTTTGGGTGATTGGAAGCCAGTAATGAAGCAGCAGCTCCTGATCATTATGGCAGTGAGACTCATGTCTGACACTCAGCTGACTGTTCTGCATGCACAAAGTGGTCAATGGTTGCAAGATACATTCAATGGAGACAGCATGATGATTCCTGTTCAGCTTAGTTATTTAACGTCTGTCCAGTTAAAAAGGTGGACATATTTATATCCAGTAGTTATGGTGTCACTCTAGCAAAGATAAATAAGATTAATGCTGAACCATCTGTTTCTTGAAGCTGGCTGCATTGGAATAACAAATTTAGATAGTAAGCTCTCATGGGCAGGGCCCTCCTAGTCATCTTTTCTTGAATTGTATTGTAACTGTAATGTCTTCCCTTTACTGTGCAGTGCTGCATAAACTGTTGGCGCTATATAAATCCCGTATAATAATAATAATAAATCAGCTTTTAGTGGCGGGTTGGCTGAGCTTAGCCTACAGCACCTGTCCCCCAGCACAAGTAGTTCAGTTAGTGAAACACTGAGGTTGATTTACTAATGGCAAATAGGCTGTTCACTTTACAAGGGAATTTGCACTTTGCAGGGGAATTTTTCCTTTAGCTAAGCCAATGTGGTGAAAATTCACATCGCAAAGAATACCGTGTACTGTGCAAAGAAAAATGTAAAATATACTGTTACTTTGCTTGCGCATGATTGGGTATTAGAAGTTGGAAGAGCTTCACCTCATTTACTAAGCTAAGGAAAAATTCCCTTGGAAAGTAAACAGCCTATTTGCCTTTATAAAGTCAACCTCCGTGTCTCAGACAGATGCAAAGATACCAGGAGTTAGGAGCCTGGTGTGCGGGATACGGAGGAGAGCTTCTCTTTCAGAGACTCCCACTTGGGTTTGGTCAGGAAGTATCTCCGAGAGCTAGAAGTCATCAGATATACTTTGACATTGTCTGGCAATGAATGAGAGAAAGAGACCCCAACCCAATGCTGTCAGTTACTGAGATCTAGCACATGCTTCTTCATACACGCAGATGGGCGTGTCATGCACTAAATTGGATAATTGAGTTTTAAAATTTGATCCCAATCATGGAGAGCTTCAGATTCCCCAAAAGTATCTTTCCTAATCAGCAATGAATGGTGATTACACCATTTTAGAACTCAATTAAATGTGTGACTGAGAATGATATTTTACCCCTTTGTAACCGTAATGTGTTATTATTGCATTCCCACAATGTGTGCTTTTAGCTTTGTAGCTGGTATGACCGTGTAGCACTTCTTGTTTGGAAAGAGTTAACCATCTAGTCCTCATCTTGATTTAATAAGTTACACAATAAAGCGGATAATCTCTCTGAAGTGAAATCCTTCCAGACTGAGCTTTTAGCAGGGTGCCTTAAAATAGTTTGTGGGGGTAGGGGTGGTGGGGGTAGCTTGGGCCGTGTTCAAATATGAGGCAGGGCTTCAAACTGAAAGTTTAATGTCTTAAGATGGAAATAGCTGAGAATATGGAACAGCGGCATTCTTGGAGTGCACACTCTTTGCTATTTTTTCTGCTTGTTGCAAAGTTTCAGTGTTGCAGGTACAATTTAAAGGAAAAATACACTTTCCTTTCCCAAAAATATTTGGGACATAGTTGAAACACAAGTCATATTGTAATGCAGTGTTATTAAAATGTAATTTCAATTTCAAAGTTTTTATTCGGGTTTTTCACAAACGTGGGTCCATATACATAACTTCGGAACCCTGCATTACATATATCACTGAGTATACAGATGATAACTTATTTAACTGGTGTAATTATACATAGTCCTGTATTACATTGTATACGAGGAGATTATATTGAGCAACCAATCGAAGCTAGGTTGGAGCAACCTTAACATAAAAGTTCTAACGTCTGCTCAATTCAGAGAGTCAACATTCTAAATTATCATGTGCCTAGAGTTATGGTAGTCCAGAGTCCCCGAAAAGGGAGAAAGAACAAAAGAAAAAGGGTGTGTGGGGGGGGGAGTCAGGGAGGATTCGGAGAGGGTGTAGGACAGAATGAGAGGAAAGTGGGGGAGGGAGGGGGGTTGGATCTTGCTACTTTAATGACACTCCATATGGAGCATCGCCAGTAGGAGAGTAGTTGCTTTAAACCTTCAGGGGGGTGGTCTCCTTACCAGCTCAATAAGACCTCCTTATATGCCACAAAGGCTAGATTCGGACATGTTAGGGTGTTGGAGCTGTATCCATGGTTCCCATACCCTTAGGAACACGGGTTGTTTGTCAACCAATATGCTTGTCAAGCGTTCATTCAACATGATACTGTCCATTCTAGATATAAATTCCCTGTATGGTGTTTGTTGCTTCTTCCAACTACCAGCCAGTGTTAACTTGGCTGCTAGAAGGGTGAAGTGGGAAAGTGTCCGTTGGTGCTTATTTAATCCAGGTATACTTGAGTGAAAAAGAGCACATTTTAGGTCCCTTACAATGTGAACTTGGAATAGTTTGATCAGTAATTTAAATATTTTGGACCAGAAAATGGTAACGAACGGACACTTCCACCAAGTATGAAGCATGTCACCCCGCATATTGGACCCACGAAAGCAGCAGCCCAAGAGCGCCGCTCCCATGTGTGCAGTACGAGACGGCACCATGTACCACCTCATGAGCACCTTATATGCCACTTCCGCGTTTGTAATATTAAGAGAGCAGCCAGCCATGTTATGCCACATATGTTGCCAATCCTCTGCCGTCCAAGATGCCCCTATATCCTTCTCCCAATTCTGGATCATTAAAATGTCATTTAATTAAATTATGTTACTAGCTATTGGAACACTAACCTAACTGATATTTATCATGCTGCTTAAGTAATTGGTTTTCCCAGCAGTCTGCATAGAGCTTAATGTCAAATTATAGGCAACTTCTGCAGCAGGATCTTAATCTTTAGTACAATATCTTCAGTGTAGTTGCAACATTTCTTTTTACAGCATTGAGCCTGATCTGGTAAAATTAGTAAAGACCAGTGCCGGATTTCCCACAAGACCACCGAGGTCCGGCCTTGAGGTAGCAGGGAGTAGAGGGGGAAGCAGGGGTGTGGAATTCCTATCGCCCAAAGCCCGGGACATGCTGTTCCAGGCACTGGGCGGGCAGTTTTTTTCTACATTTAGCCCTGCTTTGGGCAAGCAGGTTAAAATGTACAGTGGGGAAGCAGTCACTTATTTTGTACAAGTGATCTCAGAGATCTGAATAGCTCCTTCCAAGTCTCTCAGCTCAGCTTCCCTGAGCTTCCTGTCCAGTACAAGATCCCAAAGTGCAGAGCAGACTCCAGCAACTATTCATCTACTAGCTTGAAGAAGGGAAGAGGGAGGTAAGGGGGACAGTGGAGAGGGAAGTAGCTTGATTTGCACTCTGCTTCAGAAAGGAGTCACTCTAAAACAGCAAGTCAGGGCCAATGCTCAGGGGACCAACTGATTCTGCAGGAAACTAAAACTTTTAAACATCAAGGAGTAGCATTCAAGTGATTGTTTGAAATAGCTTAAACTCCTTTTGACTTTAATATCACTTTAATGTACCTGCTATTAAACAGAACTCCAGCAGATTTTGAAAGTCTTGATGGTAAATTGGAAAATGAATACTGTTATGCATGGGGCTCCACCCACTCATCAATGAATGATCTTTTAAATCTGTAATATGAATGAATGCCAGCTGCCACACTAACATTACTAATGAGTGATCATTGTCTTCTGCAGGCTGCTGAATACCTCCGCCTCCTACTTCAGTTCAATGACATGGGATTTCAGCAAGAAGACATCAAAGAAGTTCTCTTAGTTTACGACAATCACAGAGATCGATCCCTAGAGGAACTCATGATGAGAGCACAGTGAACGCAAAACAAAGTGTAGCTTAAGACCGAGGTATACCAGTCACTGGAATAAAATGTGCTTAGCACTTCTAGTTCAGAAAAATCTAAAATGGTGTTTTCAAAAGGTTTTGGCTAAAAGAAAAATGGTGGCATCATGCTAAGCAAACAATTTATTAACACTTCCACATAGTAGCTACTTTGAACGATAAATTCCAAGATTACCAATGGAAAGCACTTAAATACACATGGAGCAAAACATGGTGGCATACAAAAGCATACATTCTACTGTACCATCAATACCATATGCATGCTCAAAGATTGATAAATGGTGAAGATAATATAATTGGTGTCCTGTTGATATGATAAAGAGCCAAAGAATCACATAGACATATTAGTATGAGCCCACATACCAACCAATAACTTCTCACTACACAAATCTGAAATTGATACTCAGAAGAATGTTAAGGACACCACTTTACACTGCCAAAAATCTTGCAAGGCCTCCTGGTGTATCAAGCCACCGACCCCATAATTTATCACATTTCTTAGTTATTTCTTGATGAGCATTTATATATGGTATTAATTTAGTCTTTTATACTTGCAGGGTAAGGGAGTATAGTTCCAATAATGTACCAACTTTGGGCAGAGCCACTGTATATGCAATACATTTCCATGTTTATTTTCACACCTTAGGCACGGGGGATCTGAACAAGAAAATGTGCATTTTTTAGCAACTGTTTTCCCATACCTACATTTCAAAGCGAGATGTTACATTGTAAAATTGGCAACATCATCAGGACCTTTAAAGAGTGCTGGGTGTGGGTTGGATCCTCCATGCCCCTCACATCTTTTTCTGTAAATGTGGGCATTCAGGGAAGACTACACCTTCCATGATTCAATCCCACTATGTATCAAGTATGCAGAGATAGTGGACGGTGGGCTGCTAACCAGATGAAGGGACTGATAGGTGGGTTACCAATCAAAAGAAGGGGCTGGAAGGGTGGACTGTCAGAAAATGTTGATGGAAGCTCCACCCACTCCAGGCAACACTGACATAATTATGCCAGTGCTGCATGTGCAGTAGAAACAAGGGATGGTTCGGAGAACGGTCACAGTGTGCTTGAAGACAATATAGCAGTGACTGGTATTTACAGCTGGATCATGCCCAGAGGCAGAATTAAGCTAAAGTTTCTTTCACAAAATGTTTATTGTTTTAACAAGGTAAAAACACATTTTAGGAACAACAGTGATTATATAAGCTGATGCAGCAGCTGAACTGTTAGCAAGGGTTCATATGGTCCATAGCGAGGGATGTAGAGAGACAGTAGTTGGGTTATGGTAACCTTGATATGGGGTCATGTACTGGGGCCCAGGGGGCTACTGGCATTTGATAACTTATCAGCAGCAATAGCCTATGGTCATTGTGAAGCTGATTGGTCATGTAAGGTCTTAGCATTGGATGAGAGTGCACCATCTGTATGGTTCCAGAGTGGGGGGGTGGGGTCCCAGGGAATGGGTTTAAACATTCTAGGAAGGTGGTCATTGGGAAGAGGAGAGGAAAAGGGGGAGGTCTAAAGGTAAGAAAGGTAGAGGCAAAGGGGGATTAGGTAGAAAAGAAAGAAAATTAAAATAAAAACAGAGAGGAGATAGAATAAGATAGCATTGAGGAAAACAGAAGGTGGAGGCAAGGCCACCTAAAGCATAAGGGGGGTGGTTTAGGAAGTGGCAAGAGATGTATCATAGTTCTCAGGACTAGCATATGAAATCCATATTTCAAATTTGGCTCAAGTTTGCTACTTTTGATTAAAAATTACAGCAAAACTGACTACATTCATTTATTTTGGAAGTCAACTTTAAAGCTCAATGTCAATCATAATGAGTATTAGATAGAGAGTTAGAATCCCGGTCAGCTTCAAAATGCTGTCTGCATCCTGCCGTAGTTGGGGAGATTTAACCTCAGTTCCTGTCTCCTCCTGTTGACCCTATTTTCCATATTCTGTAGGGGGTAAAGTAAATGAAAACTAACTTTATACATGAAATGATTTCCTTTAGCACTGTATTGTACTATTGAAGAACTCATTGTAAATAAGCGTTTATAATTTGGTATTTATATGAAGCCTGTACTTAATGTGGAGCGCAGTGTTCTTTTCTGCAAAATAAATAATGACAATGATATTCAGCGGTTGTCTGTCAATTTAAACATGTGTAACTTTAAGTTATTCTGCTGTGATGTTCATCTCTAAAACAGATCCCATGGTAAGTGACAGAAGCTTTCTGGGAACTTATTACTGATGATAACATACATCCTGTTCCATCAAATAAGCAGCCCGTGACCCTTTACTCAATCTTATTGTAGTCAAGAGTGATATGACACAATATGCTATTAATACAGAACATTCATACAAATGCTTTGTTTTGTTCATTTCATGAATTTAAAAGATGAATTGTCAAGTTTATTAAATGGAGATATGAAGGAGGATGGCCATAGCAATAATAGTCAAATGTGGACAACATTTCTGCTTCCTATGCTTTATATTAACGTAAGTGCAATCAGCAAAACACTGACACTGTATAGACAGTGATCCAGGCTCATTCAACCTGGAACTAATTGTTCTTAATAAGAACGTGTATTTTAAACATTTAACATATAAGCCCAGCCTGGGGGCGGAAACCACGATATACCTGACATCACTGTTATTGACCTGCATTAGCATCAACGCAAGTCACCACAAGGGTACATAGAAAACTATTGTCTTCTATGTGCCACATTCACACCACAACAGAGCGGAGAGGTGCAGAAAAATTCAGCATGTCTGCATTTTTCCATATCTCACCTGAACTCCTTTTCTGTCTTCACACCATAGATGCACTCGGTGGATAGAAAATAATGAAATTTCACTTTGTGACATTTTAATGAAGTAAAAAAAAAAAAAAAAAAGGTAAACAGTAGCTTCCATTGTAAAAACGTAAGGCACTGCCCCCCACCGCTGCCACTGACTTTCCCTGACTTCATGACTAAGCCCTGTCATCTGCCATTCCACTCTCCAGTGAGTCAGTAAAGCATCTATGGTTCAAATTTCATCAAATTCCTCCTGAATCAACCAAAATTCAAGCCATGGGTGGCCCTGTCAGCACCAGATGAAAAAAAGTCAGCCAAACAGTAAATGCATCAAATCAGAATAAACCCGGCAGAGGAGATTAAGGCCTTTCCCCCACTTCACTTACAACCATGGATGGGGTAATCGAGTTGTTTCATTCAGTAGGTGGCAGTGGGCAGAGCTTAGTCAGGAAAAGTCAGGCGCCCTAGTAACAGGTTAAATCTAAATTGGAGAAAGGCACCGATGTAGCTTTTCTGGATGAAGATAATAGTAAACACATCATTGTGTCTTCCCTTAGGCAGAACTCCTACTCATCATAGTTACGGATCCACCATGAGGTATGCAAGGCAGGTAAAATGTAGGCCTGAGCTCTTAATCTTAGTCAAGAATTCCATAATAGAGCAATGTATTCAAGAATGTCTCCGCACAAATAATTAACTTTTCAAAATGTAGTGTAAATGAAATCTAAAGGTACCACATGATACATAATACAACGTTTATTCATACATGATTTTAGAAGATGTGATTGGCAGACTAAAGTCTGCTGATAGCAGTACCCTGGTATGTGATCAGTCTTATACTCTAAACTGCTTAGCAGCATTTACACTACAGGTAAATATGTAGATTTTATTGTGCTATTAATCATTTCTATAGCTGTGCTATACTGCTGCTATCCACTTAGTTGTGACCATAGGATAAAAGGGCATCTCACATTTACATTCAATGGGCCAGCCCACCTGAAAGACATATTTGTAGGCAGAACCTGGTGGGCTATGCCGGTTCTTTGCTTCTCATACCTTGAAGGGAATTCATAAAAACTGGAGCAGTTGCTCATGTCAACCAATCAGCTTCTCTCTTTGATTTCCTAAGCTTAACTGAACTAACTAAAGAGAGAATCTGGTTGGTTGCTGTAAGAAAAAAGTGTCTGCTCCAGTTTTCACAAAATCCCCCAGTATATCTCGGGTACTCCAACAGTGAGATCTCCATCAAAACAATCCCTGTCACCTGAAATGTTTAATGCCCATGTGCCCCAGGCGCCCCATGTTACCTATAGTATAAAATCAAATAATCCATCAAGAAGAGTAGGGAACCATCATATTAGGCTCAGCAGCAGGATACAGATCCTGGTAATTCAAGAGCAGATATCTCACCTACTGAGACCCCAAAAAACTCTTCCACTGTCAGGTGGGTTCACTCTCCTTCATCTACCAAAAACTGAAATTTATTTTTTGGGTGAAATGACCATTAAGGGAAAATTTCAAGTTCAGATGACACCAATAAAACTTAGTAGATGGGACTCACCTTATTTTTTATGTTTAATACCTTTATATCAATTTTCAAAAAAAGATTTACAATAAAAGCGTAACAATCAAGGTAAGTTCGACAGCTTGAAGATCGGCTGTAACACTCCATACAGCATACAATACAATTGGACAATTTGCAATATTACATGCATTACATAAGCCCCGGCATGTGAGAATCCAAATGAATGGGGGGTAACCGAGCATGCACTTCCAGATGCCCCCCACCCCAGGCCTCTATACAGTCAAGTGCGCATACCCAAGAAGAAAAAGTGAAGGATAAGTGGGATTCAATTTATTTTTATTACAATTATACCACATCCCTTTTTTTCCCCTCAACCTTCACTTCTCAAGTAATCAATAAAAACTGTGAACATAATGCAGAGATGCTATTAGGACATCTGATGCCTTAGATAACACTACAATCTACACTACAGTAATAGATGCTAAATGGCCCAGCACTTACACCAGATGTCGAATACTGGGAATGTGAACTAGATGTATTATACACAAGAACATATCCGAGACTGCAGGGCTGGAGTTAATCTTTGGAGGTGATTATGTTGATGATGGGTAGCGCTTAAGTACAGTACATTAGCCCATAATAAGAATGTTATTTTAAGGATAATGGATCCTTATATGGCCAGTCCAGTCTCTGCATCCCTCTTGCCAGGATGAAATCACTGCTACAGCATATGAACTCTAAGACTGCAGTAGCTGTAGCTTAAAGCACAGCGAGGAAGCCTGACCTCTTTCCCACCTGGAGACGAAGCCAGTCATACAACCTAAAGTCTCTAGTGAATTGGGCAGCCATCAGTGGAGTGCATGCAGATAGGAAATGGCTGGAAAGAGGCTGCCGGATATCAGCAGCACAAAAAAAAAAAAAGGATACAAAGTAAAAAAAAAAAATGAGTTGTTTATGATACACTGTGCTTTAGAAAACTGTTATTCAGTTACTTCTGAGACACTGTGACTCTCTAAAGGTGCCCATACACTGCGCGATTCTCGTACGAGAATCACAGGAAATCCCGCGATCGTACGAGAATCGCGCAGTGTGAATGAAGGCGTTTCTACTGTACGGTCGCACGTCTTTTGTCTAAGGAGCATGCTAGAAAACCAGCCGAGAATCGTACGATTTTCGGCTGGTTTGAATCATGATTGAGAGATAACTGCCAAACGGCCCGTTCAGCATTGCAGTCATCGGAAGCCTGCCCCTTAGGGGGGCAGGCTTGCAATGATCGCAAGTACGATCTGCCTTTCCAAGATGGGCAGATCGTAAGTTTTTTTAAATTACTTTACAACTCCCGGCTGCATGAGTGACAGCTGGCTCTGCCTATCTAGAGGCAGAGCCAGCTGTACCCGCCCCCTCCCCCGTCCGTTCCGCCAGTCAGCGCTGGCGGATCGGAGCGGGGAGGGGGGAATCCAGCCCCTCCCCTGTCATGGCAGAGAGGCGTGACAGGATCGAGAGGTGAGCGAACGCTGGTAACTGTTCGCTCACTTCCCGATCTACTGAGCCGACCTGTGACAGTCTCATTGTCACAGGTCGGCTAGAACTATGAGGTGAGTGAAAAGCACTCACCTCATACTTCTCCTTTAAAGGTGCCCATGCACAGCACGATTATCGTATGAGAATCACGGGAAATCCCGCGATCGTACGAGAATCGTGCAGTGTACGGAAGGCGTGCAACCGTTTCTACTGTACGGTCGCACAACTTTTGTATTTCGAGCATGTTCGAAAACCAGCCGAGAATCGTACGATTTTCGGCTGGTTTGAATCATGATTGAGAGATAACTGCCGAACGGCCCGTTCAGCATTGCAGTCATTGGAAGCCCCCCCCTCAGGGGGCTGGGCTTGTGATGATCGCAAGTACGATCTGCCTGTCCAAGATGGGCAGATCGTACGTTTTTTTAAATTACTTTACAACCCTCGCAAGACAAAAGTCTTGCGAGGGTTGTAAGATGTGTGCCCAGCATAAGATGCTTTTTTTATACCAAATTATGTTATTGACCTGTTACCAATTAACCGCATTATTAGAAAAATGTTCTTCCAGCTCTTCCGTGTTAGTACCACTTACTTTGCCAGCTTTTTGTTTTGTTCAATTTCAAAATTACCTTTTTTGTCTTAAAATGTTACATTTTCTCAGTTTAAACATTGGATATGTTTTCTATTTTCTATTGTGAATACAATTTGGGTTTATGAGATTTACATATCTTTGCATTCTGTTTTTATGTAAATTTTACACAGCGTCCAAACTTTTTGGGGAATTGGGGTTGTAGAATGAATTATTGAAGAATGAATTAGAAATTAAGTATAATATATCATTATATAGAGATAGGGAACTTTTTTTCGACAGGTAGCTTTTCGATTATGGGGATATTTTCATGGACAGATAATCCAAGAACAAATCATCAGAAGACTGTCCATGGAAATCCGGCATAGAAGGCAGCTATGGAAGCTGTGTGTGTGTCAGCGACGTTTCAGTCATGCAGTGAACCCCCTCGCTCTGGATGGGTCAGACTAAATATAGAGGCTGCATTCCCAGTGCAGTGCTGTGGGCTTCTTCAGCAGTACAATGAAAGCAGCTTCTGTAACGCTGACACACCAACAACAGAACCAGCATAATAATCCCCATGTCTTACCATGTTTCCTGCTCACCTCAAAAGCCCTCAGCGCTCATAGAGCCCCCAAATCATACATTCTCTGCAGAAACAGCAAAAGACTGCTGAACTGTACCATTCATAAAAAGCATAAAGGATTGACATATGCTGTGCATTATACACTGAGTGGCCAGATTATTATGACCACCCCATCAGTACTTCGTTGGGTCACCTTTTGCCTTCAATACTGCGGCGATTCTTCTTAGCATTGACTCTACGAGATGTTGAAAGGTGATGCGAAGAATCTGACACCACGCCTGATGAATAGCACTGTCCAGTTCTGTGAGATTTGATGGTTGTGGAACCAGCTGCCTGATGGCTCTTTCAACTTTGTCCCACAAATGCTCAATTGGATTGAGATCTGGTGATTGTGGGGGCCACCTAAGCAAGGTAAAGGCCCCCTCATGTTCTTGAAACCACTCCTGCACAATACGAGCACCGTGGCATGGCGCATTTTCGTGTTGGAAGAAGCCATCTCCATTGGGATACGCCATCAACATGATAGGATGAACTTGATCAGCAACGATACTTTGGTATGTTGTGCTATTCAGATGTTGTTCCACACAAATTAAAGGGCCCAAATCATGCCAGGAAAGCATGCCCCAAACCATAACACTACCCCACCAGCTTGAAGGGTTGTACTCATGCTGTACTTTCATGCTGTTTCCACCAAATTCTCACTCTGCCATCTGCATGATGCAACTGGAAACGTGATTCATCGGACCACATGACTTTTTTCCAATGCTCGACTGTCCAATCCTTGTGTTCCTGTGCGAATTGGAGACGTTTTATCTTGTTAACTGCAGACAGAAAAGGTGTTCGAACAGGCCTTCGGCTTCCATATCCCATACGATGCAGTGTACGGCGAACAGTGCGTTCAGAGATCATTTGAGAGGATCCCTGATTAAGATCTGCAGTAATTTGATGCACTGTTGCCCTTCTGTTGTCTTGTACCAGTCTTGCCACTCTCCGTTCTGCCCTAACATTGACTAGTCGCTGACGGCCACAATTCGCACGTTCAGACCCAGATTTTCGGCTGACAGTCCAGTCTTTAAACACTTTAACAACAGCTGCTCTTGAACATTTAACGAATTCTGCTGTTTTGCTGATACTCGCTCCATGGCTCCGAGCGCCAACAATCATCCCACGTTCAAAGGCTGTTAAATCGCGTTGTTTACCCATATCTTCAGAAAAAAATCACTTCTACTGTCGTGGTAAACAACCTGCTTCCCTATTTATAATGGTCTGGCCCTCTAGCAACTTCAGCACGAAATTATAGCTAATTTGCCTACAAACATCAGGTGGTCATAATAATCTGGCCACTCAGTGTATACTCCATACTGTTCAGTTGTATGTACTCTGCTGTACATTCAGCTGCTCAGCTGTTTATAGATAACTGCTTGCTATACCCGGTGACTTTCCTGGCATACTGTCTATGCTTTATAATACAAATCCAGCACGGCAGGAAGGCCCCTTTCACACGGGCTGATCGGGATCTGTGCACGGATCCTCTCCTGATCAGAGCGGATGTCACCGCAGTTTTTTCCTTCATTTTGAGATTACCGGACCCCATGTCTGCCTATGGGCAACTGGATGTAAATGGACATGTGTCCGTATACATCAGACCGGCACAATCCGGTCTGGCAAAACGGATCTCTGATCCGTTTTTTTCCAGACCTGGCCAGAGTTGGGGGAAACCGGGTGCAAAGGGACGTCCGTCTGTTTACACACGACTGCATATAGAGTTATATTGGGCATCTGATTGGGTCTGCTTGAAAAGCTGACAGGTGGACCGTGTGAAAGGGCCCTAAGTGTTTCTCAGCCATTGGTATGGGCACCACAGATAATACTTCCAATGCATTCAGGGGATACTTCCCCTTTCTTACTTTAGGTTTCTCCAAATAGTTTTGGCTAATATTAGATTGTACTGTATATATGACAGATATTAAAAAAGTATTTAAAAAGTACCCAGGGATCCTAACCTGAAGAAGGTCATTTCAGGGAGGGGGACCTGCCAGTGAGAGCTTACAATGTAAAAGAATACTTCTCCATTAACCAATAAACATCACTTGGGCTTTAATCCTATCATGCACGTAGGAGTGTATTTATAAAGCAGTCTGACATTCAGCAGGCTCTGCAGGGGAAACTTCCAGGTCCATGTAGAAGAAAGGATTTCCGCACTCCAAGAATCTTCACCAAAGTACATGGAACTTTATTTTGAATACTAACAACACACTGTATAATGTTCCTCCATGCGTGGCCAACCTCTCACGCATTTCACCTTCACGGCTTAAGGTTCTATGACTAAGTTAAATAAACTTATCTTTGTGTTAAAGCTTTGTGAATTGAGCCTAATGTTTGGTATCTCCTCAGTGTATGTAGTGGCATTTCATTGTGTTATGCGGTAGAGTTGACCAGGGAGGTCCTGTGAGATTGCCTGTACGGGGCCCCATGAGTTGTAATGTCATCTGTGCATCCAACGTTATCATTTTGAGCACCCCACCTATTATTTGAAGGTCTAGCACCGTGAAGCTTCAAATATGAACTGAATTGAGTTACCCGTGTCCCTGACAACACCACAATAATTGTCAGTGGGTTATTCTTTGAGCTTTATCTTCTTGTAGGTGAGATCTGTTCATGTGACTTCCTATGGCGAGAAAGTATTTTATGCAGCAACCAACATATTCTTATTCCTTGCTGTAAAAAAAGTGAAAGCAAACCTTTGTAAAGTGGGAAGTCTGTTCCCTTCAAAGCTTCTTTTCCCAAGATCTAGAGGAAGCCGAATCCCACAGTACCTAGCAGAAAGCTTCAGGTCACCAGATGTCCTCCGCATGTTTTCCCAATGGATGGCCCAAGTCCTCTCAAGTCAAATTCATAAAACAAAGTTGTGGGGAATTAAAGGCAGCAGTATGTGAATCTGTTCTTTTTATTGTTTAGGAATTAAGAAACTATACTTTTATATAAAGAGCTAAGGCGTAACTAAAGTACAATAATACAGTGGCGTCACAAGGGGGTGCACCAGGTGACACCATCAGAGAGGGCGATACAATCAGAGGGGGTGACACCAGAATGACTGACAGTCATTTTGGTGTCACCCCCTCTGAAAAGTCAGGCACTCGGTCATGAACAGAGAGCCCGACAGTTGCACGAGAGAGGAGGGGACCCGGCGGCATTATCCCGCCGTGTGAACGTCCACTCCTCTCTTTGCTGGCAGGAAAACACGTGCGATGTAATTACGGGTGTGTCTAATGACATCACATGTGCGCGACGACGTCAAGCGCATGCGTGATGACGTCCCAGCGCGGTGTCTCCCAGCGGCCGCTCCGGTGACACCATGCCTGGGGACGCCCCTGCAATAATCAGTATAAAATCCATGGAATTGGAGTATTTCCACGTTGGTGAAAACCTCACTGCATGTTTGTTATGAATTCACAATACGTAAACATGGAATGTGGATGGGAACATGTAACAAATATAAAATCGGTGTTATCTCAATTTCTCTGCAAAATGCAAATACACTTTAAAGGAAATCTGTATTGAAAGAAATATGAAGGCTGCCATCCTAACACCCTTTGGAAAATCCTAGTTGCTTGTCTGCCTCTGACTTTAAATGACTGCCCAGAACAAGCAGGAAAAAAACAAAACAACATTGGATGGAAGCCACAACTCTGCGTCCTTGTTTAATGAGCCAGCGACTCAAAGAAATGAATCACCATGGCTGTCAGGCGATGGGCATTTTCAAAAGGAGAGGTGAGCAATGGCAGCCTCTAAAATCCCTCAGTAAACTTTTCTATGACATTCAAGGATACAAAAGCAGCACTCAGTAAATGGGACTAAGTGGAGCAGAAGAGAGGAAAGTGCACATTATACTTATTTCTGCCAACAGTCTGCAGCCCTGAAGTCAGTGTAAAGAACTCCGGGCAGAGTAAAACGTAACCCTTGCAGTGAGGCCAGCCCCACGCTACAGGGGTTAAGTGCTCCCTTTCATCTAAAATAACAAAGATATACTCACCCAAACCTTGATCCTATCAGCCCCTCTCCCCCTGCTCCGGTGATGGAATGTCCCTCAGCATCCTCATGTCTAACCACTGTTTTAGAGGTGATAACTCACAGGCCCATAGACCGCTGGGGTGTAGGAGGAGAGAGGACGCAGGGATCAGTCTAGCAGCCAGATAGGACTGAGGTTCTGGTGAGTATATCTTTGTTATTTTAGACCCTAGATGAAAATGAGCAGTTAACCCTTGTAGAGTGGGGTAGCCTCACTGCAAGGGTTACGTTTTTTTTCTGCCCGGAGGTCTTCTTTAAAGAAAACCTGAATGAGAAAAGTGGATGCCACCATTGCTGACCTCCTTTTGCGAATATAAGTTGCTTGGCTGCCTCAGAACCCCTGATCTGCCTAGTAGGTCTATGCATCAGGAACTATTAAAGAAAAATTCCACCTTTTATTAAAAAATAAATAAATGCACACCTCCTTATAAAAGAAATAATGAGCATTTATTATTATTATTTTTTTGCATTGGATCCAGTGAAGCTTTGCAACCATAATCAGCAGATTGCAGCTGCAATGCGCTGGCTCCTGCAGACTCTTCTTTCTGTCCATGGCTGTACCTCTGTACGGATAATAAGTAACATGGCGGAAGATTGAATGGAATACAAGTGCGGTGATGTCACCTGAATATGGGTGGAACTCGAAACATGGTCAGAAAGGTAAACTTACAGGGCTATTCACTAAAGGAGGAAGAGTTTGGAGAAGGCAGGAGAAGGGAACCATCTAGGAAAACATAGCTGAACTGGAAAGTGAGCTGAATGGGAGAATTTCTCCAAATCAGCTATGTTCTCCTAGATTGTTCACTTCTCCTGTCTTATCCACACTCTTCACCCTTTTGTGAATAACCATGTTAGTCTTTAAAGTACCATTGGACCAGCATGACAGCCAGGCAGCTAGCATTGGACCAGCATGAGAGCCAGGTAGCTAGCATTGGACTAGCATGACAGCCAGGCAGTTAGCATTGGACCAGCATGAGAGCCAGGCTGCTAGCATTGGACCAGCATGACAGCCAGGCAGCTAGCATTGGACCAGCATGAGAGCCAGGTAGCTAGCATTGGACTAGCATGACAGCCAGGCAGTTAGCATTGGACCAGCATGAGAGCCAGGCTGCTAGCATTGGACCAGCATGACAGCCAGGCAGCTAGCATTGGACCAGCATAAGAGCCAGGCAGATACTCCAGCATGACAGCCAGGCAGCTAGCATTGGACCAGCATGAGAGCCAGGCAGCTAGCATTGGATCAGCATGAGAGCCAGGCAGCTAGCATTGGACCAGCATGACAGCCACGCAGCTAGCATTGGATCAGCATGAGAGCCAGGCAGCTACCATTGGACCAGCACAGCATGACAGCTAAGCAGCAACCATTGGACCAGCATGACAGCCAGGCAGTTTGCATTTTGAAAGTGGAGGTTTTCATGAAGTTACTTGTGGTTCCATCTGTCTGCACATCCTTTTTCTACAAGGTCAGTGGCGTAACAATCGCCATAGCGACCCAGGTGGCCGATATGGGGCCCTGGGCACAGGGGGGCCCGGCCGGATGCCCTGCGGGCCGCCTGGGTCGCTATGGCATCTTATGCTGGTATCTTTCACTGGCGGCTGTGAAGAAAAATGTGCTGCTGTTCAGATCACAGCCGCTGCGGAGTTAATGAGAGCCAGCAGCGGCGGT
>NW_017308902.1:123643-124090 GCF_000935625.1 Nanorana parkeri | reverse complement strand
CTAGGTCATGTACTTACAGAGGAGGAGTGGAGGAAGATATTCTCCCTAACTTTCAAACTAAGTATTTCCGCCCTAACACAGGAAAGAAATTTCAAAATACTAACAAGATGGTATAGATGCCCATATAATCTATATAAGATGAACCCTAAAAATTCCAAGTTGTGTTGGAGGTGTTTTGTAGAAGACGGGACGATGATGCATATATGGTGGTCGTGCCAGAGGATAAGATCTTACTGGAAATCAATTTTGGATATAGCACAAGAGCTAACGGGACTCCATGGTCTAGAGACACCTGAGGTGGCACTTCTGTCTCTACACCACGGCTCGCCCGCTGTAATGAAAAAAGGCCTATTAGGCCCGATCCTGGCAGCTGCAAGGGCAGTAATACCCAGACATTGGAAGTCAACTAGCTCTCCTCAGATATCGGAATGGGTGGAAACTAAATAA
>NW_017308902.1:82828-123436 GCF_000935625.1 Nanorana parkeri | reverse complement strand
GAATTTTGGCTAGAAGAGCTTAAAACCCTCAAACAATTACAGTATATACTTTCTGAAATCCGAGGCCCTGTACAATTTAAAAAGTGCTAGTTTTTATGTTGCATAGTATTAGCGCATATGTTTATCCAACAAAAATGTTTAGGATAAAATACACTAAAATGAAATTGAGTGCACAGAAACAGATTAAAATACCCAATTTTTTGGTAAAATTTAAAGTGACGTGACCAGGGCCGGATTTACTCCCCCTGTTGCCCCAAAGCCAGGTTCTGCAATGTGCCCCCCTCCCTGCCAACCCCCCCTCCAGTCCATCCATATGTGCATTGCTTACAGATCACTCACATGTCCTGTGGAGGTGCCTGGACTGGACTGAGGTCACATTCTGGCTCCCAGCAACTCTACAGGGCGCGCAAGGGGGCTGTACCAGCAATGCACATATTGATGGAGCTTCAGCACAGCAGCCCACACTGGACCCCAGGCTGAGGATCCACTCCAGTTCTCATAAGATAGGGAGACTGGTTAGATCTTAAAAAAGAACAAATATTTTTTTGGGGGGAGTGTGTATGTGAGAATGTCTGTGAGTGTGCGAAATTGTGTCTGTGGTTGAGTGTATTTGAGGGTTACACTAGTACAGTGCATTAATTGCACAGTCCCTTGAGATTAATTAACCTTACTATGTAATCACACCTAACGTGCATTCTGGTGTGGGAGGTGTGTTGCATTGCCATTCATTTGAATGGCACCCCAAACGCACCTCCCACCCACAGTTCAATCGCCCGCACTTGAACGCGCGGTACGGCATTGCCATGTGTTCCAGTGCGGTGTGACTTGGGTCACTACTTAATGACCAAGCACAAATGTGGGCCCTGAGAATACATAGGTTAAGAACCACTGTATTATAGTATCAGTGAGTCCACTGAGGTAACCACATATTATATACACAAGTAAGCTTGTTTGTTTTGTGGGACGGCCTCATTTTTACCTTGTCTAAAATCGTCTTACGGTCTTATCAGTCTTCAGTTTCAATCTACCTCAGCTCAGGGCTCAGAATAAAAAGGGTAATGTCTGACTACATATTTTACAAGATAGTTAGCAGTAGAAACATACAGAGATCTATTATTTAAAATTGCTAACACAGCATTGCTTTGGCATTTTCTATAACATTTTGTTTCATAGCTCTTAAAATCCTGCTTTCAACATTGTTTGCAGAACTGTTAATTACTAAGGGGTCTATTCGCTAAGCTGCCATAGGCAGCCGAGTGAACGACCGTCCTGAAGTGAGCCGAATGCTGTTCGGCTATTCACTTCAGGTTTGTACGGCTGATTTCAGCCGTATATCGGGTGGCTGCTGGTCGGCCGAACATGCTGAGCATGCAGACGGAGTTTGACTTAGCCGATCCAACATCTGGATCGACTAAGCCGAACCTCCGGCAGGCTACTCGCTGCTGTTTGGTCTATTCTTATAGATGCCGAACAGCAGTGAGTAAATAGCCGAATGCCGCTCAGCGGCATTCGGCTCGAATGTTCTGCCCGGTACCTCTGTGGGACCGAGCAGAACAGACAAATAGTTAGAAAAGGAGAAAAAGAAAAAGATTGGGCGGAGCTAGCAATGACAGCTAGCTCCACCCAACTGTTTTCTATAGGCCGGCGGTTCTACTGCCGTCACAAAAAAAGAAAGGAAAAAAAAAATGTTCGCCATAGTAATGCATTGCTAGATTCCTATTGGCTATTTCAATTTGCAATAGCAAACTAGCTATTGCACCCGCCCTTTGCTGCTGTCAATCACTAGTGGGGACCTGATGAAGAACTGCAGCAGTGGGCGGGTGCAATAGCTAGTTTGTTATTGGCTATTGCAAATTGAAATAGCCAATAAGAATCTAGCAATGCATTCCTATGGTGAAATGTATTTTTTTGTTTTTATTCTGACACCAGCCAACGGCTCCGTGCCAGAATAACAAAAAAAAGCAGTGTTTCTCTCCTGGGCGGCCGGGAGCGGGAGACTCCCAGTTGGACCCTGTGAAAACATCAGCTCTGACAGGTAGACCGTGAACCATTATGACTGTTACTATGTTGACTATGTTCAATTCATACTGATTTTTAAAGGTCTACAATATTTTGATGTTTTTATGCATGCCTAATATTGTTAGTACGGATGCACCAATACCGGGAGCCCAAGTGAGACCTCAGAGCCCGCCACTAACCCTGCCCTGCATAGAGCTCGCACAACTACATGAGAGCCACACAGCCCACCATTTACTCTGCAGAGCCCAGCAGAGCCTGCAGAGCCACCCGAGAGTTCACACAGCTCACCACAGAACCTGCAAAGCCCACCTGTGAGTCTACACAGCCCACCATAGTACCTGCACAGCACACATGAGTGTCCACAAAGCCCACCATACAACCTGCACAGCAACCTAAGAGCCCATACAGTCCACCATAGACCCTGAACAGCCCACCTGAGAGTCTGCACAGCCCACCAAAGAACCTGCACAGTCCAAGGACTAAAGCGGGGGCCCAAACTACTTGTACTGATATATAAAAAAATATTTTAAGTAAAACCCTATTGGGACACGTCAAAAAGCACTTCTCATTGGTCAGCATGGCCAGTGCTGACAAATTAGTGCTTGCAATTTACAAGCAAAAAAGTCAAAATCAGGGCTGCGCTGTATGTGGTACAGATAGTAGATCCATACCAGTAGAGAGGACAGTTCACAGAAAGGTATTCGTACTGGGGGATGGGGAGAAGGGCTCATTACTGAGCTCAATCTTCTGTACAGTTTGCGACAGCTGAGTAGGTGGCGCTGTGAGCACAGCACTCCCTTCTCACAGAGAGCAGAAAGGAGAACAGACATTCTTTGCTCTGCCCGCTACTCTCCATCCTGAAATGTTTGCTGTGCTCCTGGGTCCCCCGGACAAGCGTGGACCTCGAAAACCGCGGTGGGGGGGATAGTGTTGGCTGCTGCTTGCTAAACATTTAGCCCTGCTAGCCCGCATCAGGGCTAAATGTAGAATAAACTGTAGAAAAAACCTGATGTTGGATGGTAGAAATTTCACACCCTTGCTCCTGAGACCCTGCACAACCCACTAAGATCCCACAGAGCACTCCTGAGACCTAGCCTCCTGGGATATCAGGCAGGCACCCCGGAGCAACTGCTAGTGGTGTAACATTTACAGCTGGGACTGGTCCCTGGTGCTCCATCACTGTCCTAAAATCATTAGTCTGCACTGTTTAAAAAAAAAAATTATTAGTAATTGGCATTGTAAAGTATCTGTATTCGTACTTGGTCTGGAATAAATGGTATCGGTGCATGCCTAATTGTTCGTTTACTTTACTCTTGCATCTGTTACAGGGCTTTTGGTTCACAAGGAACATCTAATAAGTTTAATATTTTCCATTTACTTCTTAAAGCTGCAACTTTTGAAAAGTTTCCCCGGACTTAAAATATCGCCTGAAGGAAACAGTCAAGACCTCAGCAGATTCACAGAAATAAGTTTTATAATGCAATTATGTTTCAAAAATGTTGACCATCTGAGTGTTGTACAAGTGTTTTTCTATTGTATTCTACTGTATTTTTGATATTTATTTATGATAATAAGATAATAATAAAAGATTTGTGCATTGTACTGTTTTTTTCTTCATCCAGAAAATGTTTTGGAATTGAATACTATACATTTTTTAACGTAGTGGATTATATTTGAAATGCATTGGAAATATATTTTAAAAACTATCAGAAATAGTTGATGATTTTATAGACCTATGATATATAAAATATATTAGTAATGCATTTCAGAATATAATAGTAAAGTGTTTTTTTTGTAATTTCTCCAGCACATATTTTGAATTCAGAAGTACATTTAACATAATATTCCAGAACATATTCACAGCATATTTCACAATGCATTCCAAAATACATTTTGAAATATATTCATGGCCACAGTAATATATTACTAAATGCATTTATAAATGCATTTAATATATATTCTAGAATATATTCACAGCATATTTCACAATGTATTCCAAAATACATTTTGAAATATATTTCAGCATGCATTGGGACATGTATTGAATAATATATTCACAAATTTATTGCAATATATTTTTGAAATATATTGAATATGGCCAAAATTATAGTATTTGAAATATATGTCAATATATTTGGGAAGAATATATGAAGAATGTTTTTTAAAAATATATTTAAAATATATTTTTCTTCCATGTGGGAAAGAATTAGAAAGAGTCGGAGCCATAATGGGAGGGCGTAGTCTGGAGGGTAACCATTTCAATAAGTCTAAAGGCAAATCTCTAGCTGCCTTAGATTCCATAAGAACCCAATCTGGTGGTTCCTCCTCTGCATATATAGCAGATAACTGAGCTATCCGTGCGGCGCGATAGAAACTGGATAGAAACCCAGTAGAAACTGGAATATTATCCCATCCTGATCTCAATATAGATATTATGTCAATTGCCCTATGGATTTGATCTGGCCCTTGCCTCGCCTTTATGAACCCCACTTGATCTTTGTGTATATAAGTAGATAGAAAATAATTTCATCTATTGGCCAGCACTTTTGTGAGCAATTTTAGATCGTTATTGATCAGAGATATAGGTCTATAATTAGCTATTTCCCCAGGGTCTTTATTGGGTTTAGGAATTAAGCTTAAAAATGCCTCATTCGTATGCAAGCTCATAGGCTCACCCTTACCAATAGCCAAAAAGAAAGATTCAAGATGGGGGAGAAGTATTTCTTCAAATTTTTTATAATAGCCAGCTTAAAAGCCATCTGGTCCTGGGGCTGAAGATGTTTTTGTCTGTTTGATAGCTTGCTTAATTTCTGCTTGCGTGACTGGTTCTTCCAGTAAAGCTATATGTTCCGCCTCCAGATTAGGAATTGGCAAGGATCGTATCCATTGCTGTATTGACGATTTAGGTATGTTATGAGTATTAGTGTATAGCTTAGTGTAGAAGGATTCAAACTCCTGAACCACCACCTTAGGATTCTGCGAGTAACTTCCATTCGCACATCTCAACCTAGGAATCGTATAGCTTCGAGGTTTAGAAGTTAACCTCACAGCTAAAAGATGCCCAACCTTATCTTTGTGCGAATAGAATCTCTTCTGAGCCCAGCGGAGATTTCGTTCTGCCACCGTCGTGAGAGCCAAATTCAAAGCCAAACGGGTCTGATCTATACTGTCCCTAAGGGCCTTTGTAGGATTATGTTTATGTGCAATCGTCAAAGCCCGTAAATCCTCCTCTAATTTGGAGATATGGGAGGTACGTTGGCTTTTCTCGCGCGTCGCAATAGAGATAAGGTGGCCTTATGAGCCTCCCAGTTGGTGATGGACGAGGACACTGAAGGGGTGTTGATACGAAAATATTCCGTCAACAGGGTTTTCACCTCCGCCACCACCTTCGGATCACTAAGAGATGCCTCATTAAGTCTCCAATGATATAGTCCACGGGTAGGATAGGCCAGGGAGGAGGTCATCACGACCATAGCATGATCCGACCAACTGGTCTCTTTAATTTTAACAGATCTAATACCCACCAACATCCGAGGAGGAACAAATATATGGTCTATACGGGCATATGTGGGGTGGGCGTGGGAAAAGTGAGTGTAGTCCCTCTTAGAGGGGTTACACTCTCGCCACGCATCCACAAGATGGTGCGCTTGAAAGAGCTTTGCCAATTTCAATCCACATTTGGGTGGGTATTTCAATCCGGTACCATGAGGGTATAATTTTTCAATACTAAGGTCCAAGGCCGAATTGGAATCTCCAGCCAATACCTCTGTACCCTCTATATGAGGGAAAAGAGTGGTGAAAACATGGGTAAAGAATGCAATTTGCGCAGTATTAGGGGCATAATAGGAAATAAACGTAAACAACTGATCCCCAATGGTGCCCTTCAGCAATATATAACGTCCTTCGGGGTCTTTGATTTCTAACTGTACGAGAAAATTAATGCGTTTCGCAAATACAATGGCTACCCCCTTTGATTTATCTGCCGCGTTCGCTAAATAGTATTGAGTATAGTACTTGTGTATAAAAGATGGATTATAACTATTAGGGAAATGCGTTTCTTGAAGGAGAAGCACATCTATTTTTTGGGAATGGTAGTGATTAAAAGCCACTCGCCTTTTAACGGGCACGTTCAGGCCTTGGGCATTGTGTGTTGCTATACGAATACTAGATTCACCTGAAGACATAATGTCCAACTTTCTCTGTCGACCTAATTAGATCTTCCAACCGGTAGGCACTTTCTATCAAAGTTCGGTGAAGGCCCCAAGTTGCCATTTCTCGTAGAACTCCTATGATAGCTTCACCGTAATTAGGCGACCCTCCCACCCATGACCAGATAAGAAAATAACCACAAATAAAACAAATTGCCACATTGACATATACCCAATAACCACACCTACAACATAAAACATAACACAAAAGAACAGCACCCAGGGCACCTAAGTACCCTGTCATGCTCCAATTTAAAAGCTGCCCCGTAGGGGCAGCTCGCTTGGCTCGAGCAGGGAAAATCCCCAAAGATCGAGTCAAGTGGGGGCGCACGACTGCCGTCGGCAGCCCTACCTCTCCCCAGCTATGCAACATCAAGCTAAATGGCATCTGTCAATCAAAAAGAGAAAAAATAAGAGGAATACATAACAAAGGCCATTATTTCTCTCAGCACTACCTTATCTGAAATTCATAATTATAACTACTCAAGGTAACTCATTTTAACAGCACTATTACCATCTTAATGAGCTTCCTCTGGCCAACATTCAGTTACCTATACAGATCTCCCAGATTAAACTGTTTCCTGATCTCTACTATTGACCACCTCTATCAGGGGTTTGTATTTATAAATTGGTGTGCAATCCCTACTCATATACTCGTCATGCTCTAGCCTTCTCAAGACCCAGTACAATATGGAATCTGTGATAGTGAGTTGTTTATCAGTATTCAACCGGTAATAAACCCCAACAACTATGCCCCTACCCTCCCAGTGCCCACATCCCCCAATTAATTCTTTATACAGTGTTACTACCCCCAAATTCTTATGAAAATGTGCTTAAAAAAATGATTAAATAACTTATCAAATAATAGTGTCTAGTGAACTTAATTAAAAAATGTGTCGTCCCTTACTTTCTTTTTACAACTCAATAGTTTATCCTCGTGCATTCTAAGATATTAAGATGAGTGTATATCACCTAGTAGACCCCCCCTTATTTATCCAGAACACTTTACTTCAAATTCATATTGTGTCTCCTCTAGTGTAAGTGCAGAAGACCCTCCCCTGATATATTATATCTTAATTGGTTACCTAAATTCCTGCAGTGATTGCTAATTACCCCCAGTAAGGCGCCCACCGTGGAGCGCAAACCCATTACTCAAACATTAAAAAGTCCCGTGTTCTACCCCTCATCCCAATAATGTGCCCTTACTATCTCATTGTGATTACCGGTAGATACCAAACCTCATTTATTTGCCAGCTATTCTGGCCCTTTAAGCACTACAATTAGGCTCCACTCAACTAGGTCTTCCCAAATATGGGGCCTTCCACTCCGTATCCCCTTTAGGAGTGGTGCCCGGTATTTGCAAGCTATGGGTATACAGCATTAAATCAATTTCGGTTCTACTGTAGAGTAATAATGCACCACCATATGGTCATCAGGAGGACTCATATTTATCAGTACCAGTCATTCCCCCCCCCCCTATAGGTTCTCTTCACATCTGGGTCTTCTGGGCCGAAGACCGTGGGCGTGGTCGGTCCCAAAGTGATGTTAGCGGGGCAGCGATACTTCCTCCCCTCCCTTCAGCTTGTGAGGAAGCCTTGCCCGGCTGTGTGATCTCCGTTCCCCGCAGGCCCAGCTGTGTGAGCAGCCTTTCTCCCTCTGACAATGTTGAGAAGGAATATGACCCATTCTCAAAGTAGAAGTGTACCCGTAGTGGAAAGGCCCATCTATATTTAATGGCATGTTTAGTTAAAGTTTGAAGAAGGGGCCTTAGAATTCTTCTCTTCTGAATAGTAGTAAGGGAGACATCTGCAAAAATTTGTATCGGATGAGATGCGATCTGTATGTCAGGTAGATTCCGGACTTTAACCATCAGCATTTCTTTGGTCTGAAAGTAGTGCGGTTTTACGATAACATCTCGAGCTGGGCCATCTTGCCGAGGTGTTGAAAACACCCTATGGACCCTATCTAGTTCAAGCTTATGATCTGGAATACCAGGAAGAGTATCCTTCAAAAATAGTCTGACCGTTGCCTCTAGATCGCTAATAGATTCTGGCAGTCCTCTGATTCTAAAGTTGCATCTCCGGGATCGATTTTCCAGATCATCGACTTTAGCCAGGGCATCCTCTTGTTGTGTTTGTATAGTTTGAATCTGGGCAGTATTTTCGTTAGTGCAGGCTACTGTATTATCTACTTTTTGCTCTATGGCATCTATTCGGGAGCCCAATTCTTGTATATCTGTTTTGATATCCGCTGTAATTTGTTTTGCGGTGCGGGCTAACCCTTTGTCCAGTATATCAGACAATTTGATAATCAGGGGGTGGTCATCTGCTATATCAGTTGGAATATAGTCTCCCTGTAATACTCCTGATGACTTATAGTCAGCTGGGTAGTTCCTGACTAGTATTTCCTCTATTGTACGCTCGATAAGGGACACAGTAGATGCAGGTGATTTTTGCTCAGAGGAATCTGTACTCGCTATGGTCCCATGTATAGAGTCAGAAGAATCTTCTACATCATTATGTCTGGCTCTTGTGTGTTTCTGTTGTATAGGCGAAGAAGATGGTGCTGCCGCCATTTTGGATTTCAGGGTCTCTGACCTTTGCTTCTGTGACTGCTTCTTAGATTTTTTAGGTCTTCCCCCGGCCATTGAGATGTATTGACCGCTGAAGCTACCTTTATGATTCCCAATATTTAGGGACTAACAGTTCATCCAGTATTAATCAGTATCCTCAATTTTTATCCTGCTTTTCAACTTGAAGGGAAACAGAGTATGTAGAGAAAAAAGAAAAAAAAACAGTCTCTGAGATCTATAATGGATTTTCCGAAAGATCAACAGGAGCAAAAGGTATTGTATAATCCCATAAACTCTTTGCCTATCCTTAAAAAACGATCATTTCCAGACTTCTATAGAACCAGTAATCAATCATAGTCATCAGCCTCCGTTTCATATAGCATAAATAGTCTCTAGTTAAAACTTACGTTTCAGCACTAAATCAATCATAGGCATCAGCCTCTGCTTCATGTTGCATAAATAGTCTCTAGTTAATGCTTACAGTTCAGCACTGCATATGCAAATTCAGAGTCCATACTATTTGTTTACCTCTGCTGTATCTGTGGCTTCCCGTATGCCAGTTCTAGAGGTGATAATGTCCCCGCTTCGGCATATCTCTCGTGGCGTCTGCCCACTGACTCCACTGGCTGGGTGAATCGCTTCAGCGTCCCTCGCTGCTCTAAGCCTCCGTCATAGTAGATCGAGGGGAGGAGCCACCTGTCGATCCCCGGGAGTGCGGCCTCGTTACACGGCCTTGGGCCGACCCAAGCCTTGTCTGCTCCCCTGGATCTGGACCGGGACCTTGGCTTCCTTCAGCCTCAATCGTGCCATACAGGACCTCCTAACTGCCGGGAAGAGGTATCGTGGCTGCCGAGGTGCAGAGCACTCGCACTAAGCAGCCATCTTAGCGGAGCCCGCGCATGCGCCCCGTCATTTCGTGGATGCCTTTTTAGTATTTAAAAACACTTTTTCCTTTTCTGTCAGTTTTTAAACTGTTCCTTTTTTGTTTCCCTCAGGTTTGCAGTGCTCTGGTTAGGGGGAGGGGTTAATTGATCTCAGGTGTCTCTCATTGAGCAGGTGTACTATAAGCTAGTGCACCACTCACTTTGAGCTTGCTCACACAGGGCTTGGGAACAAAGTGCCTGTGAGCTAAGTAAAAGCAGGAAATCACCAGCACTCAGTAATAAAGATAAATATGTCCCTTTTATTGGACAAAAAGCGTCACAGACATCCCAAAAAAATCGACGTTTTGGCGCCGCGCAGGGTCCCTTCCTCAAGGCAGAAAGATGTGACAATGTAGTAACCATCAAACACCACATATATACCCTATGTAGTTAATTAATGATTGAAAAACACACCCCACTGATGTCATAGTGGTGGCAAAAAACGCCATATTTAAAGATCAAAAGAGTAACAAAAAACAAACAAAATAAATAAGTAAGAAATCATACCAGCAATCAGATGATCCAGGTCAGTGCTGTGGCTGCATAGTGGTCGACATGGCCGTAGCACAGGCACGAAATCACAAGATGATAGCAGCAGAATCGCAAAGACATGCAAATTTCGATCTCTACAAAGCGCTGACGCAGGAGATACCTGTCATAGATTACTAGAGGAAACGAGAGAACACAGCTCTCGAGCTCAATACGGTTAAGCCAAGGGGACTCAATACCACTCTATCGCTATCTTGTTATCTGATAGATTAACCCTTTTATAAGCATCAATTTCTATATACAGTTTTTTTGTTTTTCCTTCTTTGACTGTATGCACGTACACTGATATGAATAGCCCCATTTTATTTATTGACATTGTATATTAAAGCAATTTTGTATCTTTATACTACATAATATCTATTTCTATATATTTAAGATAGTCATTTTTTTCTAATAATTTCTCAGTCTTATGGGTTTATTGTTTTCCGTGATCTGACTGGTGCTGCTCTCAATTTATTTGTGTTTTCAATGTCATCACCTCGGTTGTTTTTTCTTTTGTTCATTGTTTTTGGCTCTATATATGTTATATTTGGCTTTTTATGGTATACACCTTTGTCTTGTTTGTCTTTTTATTTACTTTTTATTATTGTTTTTTTACCCAGGAATACCAATCGCTGTGCCTGCATACTGGCTATATTGGCCGTCTGCCGCTGTAGTTTGAATGGCAGTATTTCTGCTTAGTCCCGGCGCATGCACTCTTAATGACCGAGAGCCCGATCTCCCTGTTTCCATAGCGACTTACGAAGCTTTCGTTCCTGACACACCATCTGTAACGTGTAATCCTGGCGCCTGCGCCGTGAGACACTCGAGAGCTGTGTTCTCTCGTTTCCTCTAGTAATCTATGACAGGTATCTCCTGCGCCGGCGCTTTGTAGAGATCGAAATTTGCATGTCTTTGCGATTCTGCTGCTATCATCTTGTGATTTCGTGCCTGTGCTACGGCCATGTCGACCACTATGCAGCCACAGCACTGACCTGGATCATCTGATTGCTGGTATGATTTCTTACTTATTTATTTTGTTTGTTTTTTGTTACTCTTTTGATCTTTAAATAAGGCGTTTTTTGCCGCCACTATGACATCACTGGGGGTGTGTTTTTCAATCATTAATTAACTACATGGGGTATATATGTGGTTTTTGATGGTTACTATATTGTCACATCTTTCTGCCTTGAGGAAGGGACCCTGCGTGGCCCCGAAACAGCGTTTTCTTTTTATGTCTGTGATGCTTTTTGTCCAATAAAAGGGACATATTTATCTTTATTACTGAGTGCTGGTGATTTCCTGTTTTTCCTGTGTTTGCACGGCACCATCCGTGGTAATACATCACTGCGAGCACCACTTTTTCTCATCTGGCCAGGACTGCTGAGGAGTGCGGAGGGTCTCTCCATCAACTTACACCTGTGAGCTAAGTGGCGTTAAAAAATTGGCGTTTGAACAATTGAAGTTTAACCTGTAAGTAACATCTTTATTTTCATATCAATTTTATAAATATTGCAACTGGGATCATAGTTAGCATGGTTGAAGGGTTTGTTCAGTGCACACTGTGCCACATGTATGCACAAATGGAGCCACAGCTCCAAGGTGAATATCGCTGTGACAGATTGCACTTCTGGAAGCTCAGATTAGAGATCTGGAAGAGCGAAATGCAACACTGAGGAGACTTGACAACCTTGAGAGGAGTCTGCTGATCACTGAGCAGGCAGTTAATGGGGTTGATGTGGAAGGCTTGAGGGGTAAGTGAGGTTGATCAGGTAGGAAGCTGGGTTACTGTAGATAGACGGAGGGGCAGGGGCTCACAGAAGAGGAAGGCCAGTCCTGTGTTTGTGCACCCAAACAAATTTGCTAAGTTGGGTGAAGATGTGCGGGTCTCAGACTCAGAATTGGCAGCCCTAGATGTCACTGCTACCCCTAACAGCCGGGAGAGAAGCACATCTAGTCCGGGTGGTGAGGGTAATGCAGGAAGGCCTAGACAGGTTGTGGTAATAGGGGATTCTATCATTCGGAAGACTGATAAAATAGTTTGTCGCCCGGATCGCCTCAACCGGATGGTTTGCTGTGTCCCTGGTGCCAGGGTTCGGCATGTGGTGGACCGGGTGGACAAATTACTGGGAGGGACTGGGCATGACCCAGCTGTCTTGGTCCATGTTGGGACGAATGACAGAATACATGGAAGATGGAGGATCCTTAAAAATCAATTTAAAGAACTAAGTTGCAAGCTGAAGCGAAGAGCTTAGAGAACTAAATGCATGGCTGAAGACCTGGTGTAGGAGGGAAGGCTTTGGGTTTCTAGAGCACTGGGCCGACTTTTCATTGGGGTACAACCTATATGCTAAAGATGGTCTGCACCTAAATGGAAGGGGGGCTGCTGTGCTAGGGGAGAGGTTCATGGGAGGGTTGGAGGAGTATTTAAACTAGGATTAAGGGGGGAGGGAAAGAAGGAATATAATGGGGCAGATATGTCAAACAAGGGTTGGGCTATAATGGAGGGTGGAGCAGGGGAAGATGGGGGGAGGGAAATCAAACTAGATAAGGAAATTCCCATGTTGCACACAAACATTGTAGATGATGGTACTGATTGTACTACAGCAAAAGATACAGCAATTACAAGTATAAAATGTAAAAATGGCTTGAATTGTTTGTTCGCCAATGCCAGAAGTCTGCATAGCAAGATGGGAGAACTGGAAGCTTTGGTGCATGAGGAGAGCCATGACATAATTGGTATTGCTGAATCTTGGCTTGGTTCTTCACATGATTGGGCTGTTAATATTCCTGGTTATAATCTCTTTCGAAAAGACAGGGTAAAACGAAAAGGTGGCAGGGTTTGTCTCTATGTGAGAAGTGATCTGTGAGTGAGTGTGAAAGAGGACCTTGTTGATGGTGAGTGTGATGGTGCTGAGGCGTTATGGGTGGAGTTGTATACTGGTATGCATAACGCAAAGGTAATTGTTGGAGTTTGTTACAGGCCCCCCAGCGTTACTGAAGAGATAGAGACTCAGCTCCTTAAACAAATAGAAATGGCTGCAAGGGCGGGGGGAGATTTTAATTATCTTGACATTGACTGGCATAATGGCACTGCTGGAACAGTAAAAGGGTGGACATTTATAAACTTTTTACATGATAATTTTATGGTACAGTTTGTAGAAGCCCCAACTAGAAAAGATGCTCTGCTGGATCTGGTAATCTCAAACAATGCAGAGCTTATTGCAAATATTCATATAAAAGAACATCTGGGTAGCAGTGACCATAATATGATTTAATTTAGCTTAAGTTGTAAACAACATTCACATACTGGAAAAATAAAAACACAACTTCAGGAAAGCAAATTTTCCCATGCTGAGGACTGCTCTTGAAGACTTAAACTGGGAGGGAATATTTTCATCAAAAAACACTGAACAAAAATGGGAATGTTTTCAAAACAATTGTTCGCAACCATATGGCAAAATATATTCCAGTAAACAATAAGTTTAAAAGGCTAAAAGTAAAACCCATGTCGCTGACATCCAATGTTAAAAAAATCCATAAACAATAAGAAAAGGGCATTTAAACAATATAAAAATGAAGGAACACTGTCATCATTTGAAAACTACAAATAATATAATAAAATATGCAAAAAGGAAATAAAGCTTGCAAAGATTCAAAACGAACGACAGGTTGCAAAGGATTGCAAGACAAACCCCAAAAAATTATTTAAATATATTAATAGTAAAAAAAATCAGGTCAGAGCATGTTGGCTGGCCCCTTAAAAGAGAACACAGAGTTGGTAACTGGGGACAAAGAGAAGGCAAATCTATTAAATACTTTCTTCAGCTCTGTGCACACCATATGCAGTTCAGTTTTGGGCACCAGTTTACAAAAAGGATATTGTGGAACTGGAGAAAGTGCAGCGAAGGGCAACTAAACTCATAAGAGGCATGGAGGAGCGCAACTATGAGGAAAGATTAGCTGACCTGAATTTGTTCTCTCTGCAGAAGAGGCGACTAAGGGGGGACATGATCACCATGTATAAATACATAAATGGTCATTATAGAGAGCTTGGTGCCAAATTATTCACGTTAAGGTCATTGCAAAGGACAAGGGGGCACTCTTTGCGTCTGGAGGAAAAAAGGTTTAACCTTTGCATAAGGAAAGGATTCTTCACAGTTAGAGCTGTGAAAATGTGGAATAGACTCCCCCAGGAGCTAGTTCTAGCTAGCTCGGTTAATTGTTTAAAAAAATATCTGGATGTATTCCTAAATGCACAGAATATTACTGGATATTGAGTTATTATAGGTATATTAGGCATCGGAGATTGTTGATCCAGGGAATATCCGATTGCCTTATGGGATCAGAAAGGAATTTGTTTCCCCTGTTGAAGCAAATTGAACCGTGCTTTATAGGGTTTTTTTTGCCTTCCTCTTGATCAACATTGGGTAATTGTGGGCATAGTGTTCTGTTTAGGCTTTTCTTTTTTTTTCCTCCGTATCTCTATAGGTTGAACTCGATGGACTTGTGTCTTTTTTCAACCTGACTATGTAACTATGTAACTCCCCAGAATGAAAGACGCTCTCTTCTTACATGTTTCACCTACAGGGCTTAATCATAGGAATATGTAAACAAAAGCGTAAAACGTCTTTTTTGATACTTTTGTATGGGCCCAGTAAAAAAGTGATAACGATTGCAGGATTGCGATGGCAGTGGCGGAAGCCTATTGTGCCACGCAATCTGTATGTCTAACCTTCAGGTTGGCACAATAGGCTTTCCCACTGCCGACCAAAAGGGGTGTAATTTAGGACAACCTCATCATATTTGTTAGAAGGAGCCTTCATGCTGTAAGTAGCGCCAACATCTGTCGCAAGTGAAGGGGAAGACACAGTGAATAACAACTGGACAACGATACCACTTGCATAGTAATTTGTAGTTCTCCTGAAAGTGAGCAGGTACAGTGGAAGAATACTGTAGCAAAACACCCTCTGCCAGTCTTCTGACAACACGCAGCCCAGGTCCCGTTCCTGGACCCTCATGTACGAAGTGGGCCCCAAGCAACCCCATCTCTCAGGAGACCATAGATAATAGAAAGGGTGCAGGTTACTCGCTTTTCCACCATCATGGTAGTTAATAATTCAATTAACTAAAATTTTAGGTCTACTTAAATTTTCTTAAGAATTAAGGAATAAATAAAGTCCTTGAGTTGAACACTCTGAATTGAACCGATCCATCCTCTGCCAATGTCTGTGGCGTCTCTGAAGGATCTATTGGTCACCTGGAAACTACATATCCCATCACACCCCCAAACAGCAAGTATTCCCTGGATTGTGTAAAGCAATGTCAATTGTCTTCAAGGTGGATATTGCTAGTTAGCGTTCTCAACACTTGTACACATAGTGGACTATCCTACTTGGGGTTATATCAGTAATATTTGCTCCTTACACCTCTTTGCACCAATTCCCTGCTGGTATCACCCACTGTGACAGCAGTCATCTGTGCTTCCTGTTCTCGCTTGAAGCAATACTCTATCCCAGTTTAAACATAGCAGAGGGACGCAATGCTTGATGTAACTTAAACCTTGATCCGCCACTCTAATTACTAGAGAAAGTCCTGGGGTTCGGTACCGAGACACTGCACTTTCTACATTCCTGCCATCCAGTGAACATAGTTCAAGGTGTTGATTTTACAGGTCTCTAATCTCCGCAGCTGAGATCCATAGCATCCTAAAAACATCCACAGGTTAATACACATATCCGTGACAGGTGGTCCCGTGGTAGAAGCCAAGGTAAGGACTGCAAAGGGACCTGAGGTAATCACTTTCTATGGAAACCCCAGATTTAGATTTGGAGGAATGAAACCAGTTCACCAATCTGGTGAGAAGTGTAGTCTTGTGATAAAGGGAAAAGTCTGTAAGTCCTATACCACCCTTCTTTTTAGGACGCATCAAGGTGCTATTCTGATAATCGATTATTAACGAGTTATTCAATTAGTTGCTGCAGCCCTAGTGGGTTCTACTCCAAAAAGTTATCTCCAGTAGAGTGCAATTACCAGATTGGAGCAACTAATTGATTAAATCATTAATAATCGATTATCAGAATAGTTGACAACTATTGAGAGAGAGATTTTAAATGCAACCAATCGATTAGTTGAAAAAAGAATCAGGCAACAAATCGATTATGAAAATAATCGTTAGCTGCAGCCCTAGAACCCATATCGCTTATGGTTCCGGTTCTTTTTCTAACATATCATAAGAACTTACCCTTTCTCTCAGAGGCCAAGAGGCTCACACCATACCAAGGCAGATGGGTCGTGTTTATTTCACAAATCAATGATATTGTTTTGTATTTGCATGGCTCCAAAAATTTGAAGACTGACGCCAATATTTTGAGTTATCCAAGGAAGACTTCGTGCCCACTCCAGTTATTCTTCCAGTTCAAATCCTGGCAACTATACGCACCAATTTAACTTCCCCCAGGGAGAGCAGATTCTGGCTGCTCAACCTATGGCTCCTCCCAAGAAACCATCCAATCAGTGATTTTGTACCTGTGAATGTACACATTAGACTGTTGTGAACCTACCATAACTGCAAGACTGTCAGTCACCCTGGTAAAAATCTGATGACTTGGGCTATTTCTCATCAATTCTGGTGGCCGTCTCTCCGCACAGATGTCACTGATTACATGGCTGCATTTTCTATTTGTGCCCAAAGCAAAGCCTCTTGGCACCTCCCTGTGTCACGCTTGCTGTAGTTGCAACGTATGGGATCACAACTGCGGAGTGTAGCAGTAGGTTGGTGGGTGGAGACGGCTTCTCAGGCTCGAGTCCCAGGCGTCACTCCCAATCTTTAGCGGGGAGTTTGGGACTCTAGCATCACAGCCGTATGTAACAAAAAAGGGTTAAATGCAGAGCTATTGCATCATAGCCTAGGTTACTAATGACTAACTGAAAACAGGAGGTACGTTTGCAGATGTATAGATAGCGAATTGACACTTAGCCTCAGATATGCCAGGGATTTCCCCAAGAAGGAACAGTTCAGTGCAATCAATACAGTCTGTATCCAGACAAGCAGGTCCACAGGCTGATCAATAGGGGTCCTTCCCAGGCAGGGCTGAATGTCCCAGAGGCTTGGTATGGCTTGGTGCAGGCGTCAGGAGGCAGCAGGTGATCTGACTCCAATAGTAGAACGCCATGCTGCCTCAGCTGGGGCTTTAAATAGCCCAGGGATGGGGGAGGAGTCAGCCGCCAGAACGAACGGCTTCCGCGTTCCACTGTGGAACGCAAATCGGCCGTCCCAGCACTTGGAGAGACCCGAGCGGTCTGACCCCTCGGGACTCGTTACACCCTGTGGGCCAACTACAACCTATTCCCAATGGGGAACTTCCTTGGTCCCACCTAACCATGGACTTTATTGTTGACCTTCCTGTGTCTCGTGGTTATACAGTTACCCTCATAGTTGTTGACCGTTTTTCCAAGATTGTATACCATTTAAGAAGTTGCCCATGGCTCAGGAGCTTGCCATGGTGTTTGCCAGGGAGGTCTTCCATTTACACGGTATACCCAGGCCCAGATTTCCCACAAGGCCACCGAGGCCGGGCCTCGGGGCGGCAGAGCGCAGAGGGCAGCAGCGGTGACCTTGTGGGAAGTTGCGGGCTCCGGTGTAAGGTGTCCGCCGGCTGCAAACTACGGAGCCGGTGGGCGGAGCCTCGGGCCGCCCCGTCGTGATTGGACGGTAAAAAAAAATTGAAACTAGCCCCGCCCCAAGGCCAGGTTCCACAATACGTGCCCCCCCCCCCGCCATCTGGTTGCCATTTTCAATTGATGGGGAGGGGGGGTCGTATTGTGGAACCTGGCCTTGGGGTGGCAGGGGGAGTAAATCCGGCCCTGGGTATACCTAGGTATCAGGGTAGTCAGTTTGTCTCTAGGTTCTTGCAGGCATTTTGCACTCAGTTGGGAATTTGACTCTCCTTCTCCTCAGCCTATCATCTACAGTCCAATGGCGCCGCTGAGCGATCCAACCAAGCCCTGGAGAAATTCCTCTGCTGCTATGTCTCGGGCCATAATGACAATTGGGCTGTTTCCCTGGGCAGAGTTTGCTAGGAACAGTACTATCAACTTGTCCTGTCCTCCCAAATGTCATGGCTAACTACGGGTTTCAGACATCTGTGTTACCCGAATCTTTTACGCCTCAGAACAATTTGGCTTTGGAGGATCATCTTTGTGTGCTACGTTCCTCTTAGGTGCAGAATCAGAATTGCTTTTATGCCTCTATGCAGCGCCAAAAGCTACAGGCATCTACCGCCTCACTACTAGCATGCATATCTCCAATGTTTTCCATGTATCACGGCTGAAGCTACTAGTGTGTAATTGTTACACTGCCACTCCTCTTCGGCCTCGTCCCATTCCTGTTGGCGACCATGAGTATGAAATACGTAGCATCCTTGAGTCTCGTTGGTTCAGGGGTCAAGGTCTTATAATTTTTACACCCTTGTAATGAGTAAAATCCTTGGGCTAAACTAACCTTCATTGCAGAGGCGGCTCTCTAATTAGGCAAATTAGGCGGTCGCCTTAGGCCTCGCGGCCGCATAATTTGCCTAATACATTACAGGGCACCTTAGCGCTGCGGCTGCAATCAGGGCCGGACAGCCTGATTGTGCCTGATTGTGTTCAGCCTGATTGTGTTCTGCTCGGCCGACTCGCTGTGCCGATGCAGAGCGTCAGACCCTAGCCTGCCAAACTATGGATCAGCCTGCTCAGTCACCTCTTCCGTGTAGATTTCATTAAACGCGGTTCTCGCCTCAAAAAAGCTCGCTCCACCCGAGTTACAGAGCTCCTAACCTCTATTGCTACACTGGAAGGTGTGCACAAAACTACACGGCTGGACACCACCTATGTGGAACTGTTAAATGCCCGCCGGGAACAGTTATCCATTTTGGACTCTAGCTCACCTAATGCAAGAAACAGGGCATGTAAAATTAGATATGAATCCGCTATCAAATGTGGCTACACCCCCGGCCCCGGAGAGCCTTTATCCCTTTTATTCTAGCCCGCCAGTCATCTAAAATTCAATCCACCTCGGGCATTGCAGGTGAATTCCGCCGATACTACTCAGGATTATACAATCTCCCTGCTCCTACCCTGGCCCGACTAGCCGAAAATCTCCCTTACTCTTTAGCAGATTACATCGCGCAGACCGCTCTGCCGACCTTAGACCCTGGGGTGGTGCAGGCACTAGAATCCCCATTTTACCGAGGTAGATGCGGGCCCTGAAGACGGGTAAATTGCAGGCCCGGATGGCTACTCGCCCCGGTTTTATAAAGTGCTCTCTGAACTGGTATCCCCCATTTTCCCCATCCTTGCCGTCCCTCATTAACCCAGAACAGGTGGGATTTGTACCGGGGAGGGAGGCTAGGGAGAACACCACTAAAAGGGTTCAACTCATTTCTCACATTCATAAACAAAACATTAGAACATGTTTACTATCCATAGATGCAGAGAAGGCATTTGACCGAGTGTATTGGAGGTTCCTCCACCAGGCACTACTTCAAATAGGACTAGGACAATCCATAATTTCTAGGATCATGTCTCTATATTCCTCCCCCACGGCTAGGGTGATGGTGAATGGCTCGTTTTCTGAGCCGTTCCCCATCTCCAACGGCACTAGACAGGGCTGTCCTCTATCCCCGCTTCTCTATGTTATTGTGATGGAACACTTGGCACAGGCCATCCGCTTGAACCCTGATATACATGGGATCCCCACTCCCTCCTTTCACCACAAGATGTCCTTATTTGCGGATGACATACTTTTATATATCACCAGTCCCCAAATAGGTATCCCAGCGCTTCCTAAAGAATTCAGCAGATTTGGTAGGTACAGCAACTTCAAGGTTAATATGAGCAAGTCCACTGCATTAAACCTCACGCTAGCGCCCTCTACTGTCACAAATCTGCCCGTCAATTTCCCCTTCCAGTGGAGATCCCGGTCCCTCACCTATCTGGGCGTCTCCATCCCATGTAAATTATTGGATCTTTTCCAACTAAACTACTTACCCCTCCTTCGCTCCCTTCACCACACCTTTGATTCATATAGCAACATAAGGATCTCATGGTTCGGTAAAATAGACACCCTAAAGATGGAGACTCTCCAGAAACTACTATACCTCTTCCAGACTATACCCATAGGACCCCCGAAACACTTCTTTAGTACTCTGCGCTCTATGGTAAATCGTTTTGTGTGGCAGAGGGGCTACTCCCGGATCCGATATAAAACTTTATGCAGACACAAATCCCAGGGTGGGGTGAGCCTGCCTGACTTTGAGATGTACCATAGTGCCGCTCTCCTTTCCAGAATTGTGGATTGGTTCCCACCTCCCCTGTCGCAACCCAAACCATCGGTGTTAATTGAACAGGAACTTTGCCCAGTGGATCTCAGGGCTCTTATAGAACCCACCGTGCGCATCTGCAGTATCCCCACGTCCATCCCCTCTTACAATTGCAGCTGTGAAAACATGTAGGGATACTTACAAACCCGCTTGTCTTACCACTTTGCCTAGCCCTCTATCCCCTCTATTCGACAACTCTTTGTTCACTACGGGGGTTGCTATTTCCTCGATCGGCGGATATAAGAGGGGTGATTGGCCCACGGCTATGGACTTTGTACATGCCCCTACTGGCCATTTTGTGACGCCGGAGGCCACCGATGCGGATCTTCCAGTAAACTGGCTGTTGGACCTCCAGCTGTCTGGGTTTTGCTCAGAACCGCATACTTCTGGGCAGACGCACAGGCCGCTGACTGACTTTGAACGCTTACTTGTCTCTAAGGAGAGGACTCGCCACACGATGTCAGCCATTTATGGCATGTTGCGAGAGGCTCTTCATCAGGGGCCGTTGAGTTATAGAACTAAATGGTGTGCTGATCTGAACGGCGACCTTACGGACTGGTCCACCATCTATCATTACACTCACAAATCATCTGTCTCCTCATATGCCCAGGAAAAAAACTACAAAATCCTTACTAGGTGGTACAGAGACCCGGTCTCCTTACATCGGATCTTCCCTTCTTCTCCAGAGACCTGCTGGCGGTGCAATGAGGTAAAGGGGCACAAACCTCCATATATGGTGGATGTGTCCTATGATTTACTCGTTTTGGCAAAAAATATTGAAGATCTACAACCATTTACTGTATATGGGGATAACCTAGTACCCTCACCAGCTGTAGCATCTCTGTCACTCCTGCCGGGATCCCGGAAAACGAAAAAAACATGATACTTTTTTCCGCAGCTAGACAAGTGATTCCCTTACATTGGAAAAAATCTAGTACTCCGCCCTTTTCCCAATGGGTTAGCCACGTCAACGATATAATGCTTATGGAGGAACTAATGGCGACTGATGCTAATGCCTTTCCTAAGTTCATGTCCCAATGCAGTGTGTGGATTCACTTTTCCTCCTCCGCCGACCTACTCTCCTACCTCTAAAACACTACCCTGGCGGTGACTGGGACGCCTCAAATCACGATACACAACCTCAGTTCCAGAACAGTGACCCCCCTCCCCCCTAATCCCCTCCCTTCCCCTCTCTCTTTCTTCCGAATTTCTCTTCTCTATCAGTTCTTTTTTTTTTTTTTTTATAAATTATTTATTTATGATTTTTTCGAAGTAGTAGAAAGACAATCAGTACAAAAAATACAGATAAGAATCGTACGGATCATACATAAGGCATTTAAAAAAAAATACGCAAGGAATAGTCGGCTAACATGGGGTCGGTATTCAGCACCGGTAATCTCACGCCCTGTCAACGTTAAGTGGCGAAGTTTGCCCCTGCATACCATATACAGATCTGTGAGCACTAGGACCACAGTATGTCTATACTTAGAGTTAGGAATGATGTAATTAGAATGAGATAAGAAAAGAGAGGGGGAGAGAAGAGGAAAAGAGGGGTAGGAATAGTAGAAAGGGAAGGGGGGGGCAGGGAAGGGATCACAGATAAGTTCCGTCGAGCTTACAGAGGTTCCTATCAGGACTGGTATGTGGCCCATTCGTATGCCTCACCAACCCTGCCGGTATAAGAGGTCAGTATACGCATGCGAGCTCGCATCTCCACCCCAGTTAGGTCGAATGTCAGCCTGAAACGACCGTGTCTCGATCATCACACCCCCCCCAGTAGGGTTGCATATTCAGGAGATGTAGTGAATGCTGTCCAGTAGAACCAGGTGCGGTTAAACTGAGTAGTCCTGTGACTGGCAGAGGCTAAGAGATCCTCCATCCTGTAGATCTCCCCCACCTTCGCTAGCCATAGTGAGATCAGAGGTGCAGATGTGCGCTTCCAGTACAGTGGTATGCAAATTTTCACCGCACTGAGTAAGTGCACTAGGAGGGACCTCCTGTATCTGCGAAGTGGCATTGGAGCTAGATGCAGGAGGTATTCAGCCGGATCGGACCCCAAACTAACCCCTGTTAATGTGTGGCATATCTCCGCTACCTTACCCCAGAAGTCCCTGAGCTTAGGGCATGACCAAATTACATGAAGCAGTGATCCTTCCTGCGTCTGACAATGCCAACAGAGTGGTGAGCACTGTGGGAACATTTAATGGAGGGTTGTAGGGACTCTATACCATCTGGATAGGATTTTAAAACCCATTTCCTGGATATTGCTGGAGATAGGATCTTCCAGATGACACATAAAGCAACTATCAACTTGGTGTGGGGTGAAAGTTGTTCCCAGGTCCTTCCCCCATTTTGAAATATACACCGGCTGGGAGAGACCCGGTGGGTCACAGAGCAGTTGGTATGATACCGACAGTCCATGGCGGGTAGGGCCCTCCATTAGACAGCACTCCTCGAATGGCGTCAGCGGAGGCGTAGCCTGTGGGTCACCCCCCGCGTGAGTGAGGAAATGGCGTATCTGGAGTGCCTTCCAGAAAGTCATGGGGGGGGGGGGGTAGTGCACGTTTGAATTTCTCGAATGGGTAGGAATGCTGCACCTCCCCGAAAATGGAGTACCCGGAAACTGCCTGACCGTATTAAACAGCTGACCTCTTTGTCATGTGGTGAAATGGGTAGGTCTGGATGCCCAAGTACAGGGGTCATCAGGGATGGGTAGCTATCCGATTTACAGCAGGTCCTGCCTGTGTTGCAGATGGCCAGAGTGGGGCCAATAAGTGGGTGAGCTCGGAGGTGGCTCGTGCGTTTCTTCTCTAGCCAAGGCAATCCCCCCAGGGGAACCGGGGAGCACGTCTGTTCCATAGAAATCCATCTCTTACCAGACTCCCTTGGCACCAGTCTATCACCCTGGCCAAATGTACCGCCTTTTGGTAGTTCAGGGGATCCGGGAAACCTAAGCCCCCTCTGCGTTTAGGTCGAGACATCAGTAGTTGGCTCAGACAATGGCCCTTATGTGCCCATAGGTTTTGCCGAATTCACCTTTTACCTTCCTTAGAAAGCAGGTTGGAATGTGCACCGGTAGGGTTTGGAGGAGGTAGAGCAGTCTGGGTAGAACGTTCATTTTGAGGACGCTGTTCCGACCAAACCACGTAAATGTGTTCTTCGTCTAAAGCTGTAAACCCAGCTTCATTTTAATAAGGAATGGTGGAAAGTTGGCCGAGAAAATCTTCCCAAGGGAAGACGTCAGGTATATGCCCAGGTATTTAATGGTATTGCCCAGGTATTTCTGCCCAGGTATATGCCCAGGTATTTCTGGAACCACACCCAGGAGTGGTACCAGAGCCACATTGAGATCTCCCCCCAAAATGAGGGTACCTTCCATGAATGTAGACAATTCCGAAAGGCAGTGTTCCATGAACGCAATCTGATTGACGTTCGGGGCGTATACGTTCGCCAATGTGACTCTGGACCCCTCCAGGTCTCCCTTGACAAATAAATACCGGCCCTCCAGTGCCGAGCCAAAAGCCCATAGAGCTGCCCTATTTATAACCGTGCTCACACCCCTGGATCTAGAGTCGGGCGATGAGGCATGATAAGCGTGGGGGAATCTGTAGTTGGTCAGCTTCTGGGTCCGACCCGACTGAAAGTGAGTCTCCTGAAGAAACGCCACCTGCACCCTCCCCCTCCAAAGCTCACCCAGTACCTGAGAGCGTTTTTCTGGGATGTTCAATCCTTTCACATTCCAGGTGAGTATCCTCGTAGGTCGGCGTGGCCTAACCTGCTGGGGTGGGCATGCGTGGGATGCTGTAGCCATTGATCCCAATTCCCTGTGTAGGCTCTGGAATCCGCCGTTGAGCGACTCTACTGGAGTATCCGGTGGGGGAGAGAAAGGGAGGGGTGGGGGAGGGAAGAACAGTGTACCTGGAGCAGGCAGAAAAGGTGGGATGTAGGTAGAAAGATAAGAAGTGCAGAAGGACAGGGAGACTATCAGTTCTACTCTCTCTGTTTCCCTCCCTTTCTACAACTTTCCTAACATGTCAGGATGTTTAAAATGTTTGTTCGGAGAAGGTATTAAGCAGTGCTGACAAGGGCTACAATATCGGGACACGCAATCTCGCTTCCCACCAGAATTACACTGTGGCTATAGTCATAGTGGTGATGATCCTTCCTACATTGAATTATGCATAACCCAGAATGCCTTAGCTTTACATATTGTGTAACCAAATATAAGTCGCCCTAGACACCGACCCTTGAATGTCCATGCCAGACCGCCAATGTTCAATTCACATACTCATGTATCCTGATGTCTTGTTTGTACTTTTTATACCCTTTGTCACGTACCTTAGGGGAGTCTGAGATGTCGAGGACGGTCTCTCTCACTTCCCTGGTCTTGGGGCACCTGAATGGTTACAGGAGCACCGGGGCACAGAGGGGCAGGAGTGCCAGTAGTAGCTGAATCCGATGAGCAGGAGACAAGGATAGCAGGGTAGTCAGGACAGGCCGAGGTCATCAACGTGCAGGCAACGTGGTACCGAGGATGAGGCAGGAGGATGGTCTGAAACAAGCCGAGGGTCAATCACTGGAGAGAAGCAGAAAGGTCAAAGCCAAGCCGGGTCAAGATAACAGGAACACTTGAGGAGCAGGATACAGTAACACAGGGAAGCTGACGATCTGACAGCAAAGGAGGTTTGTTAGTCACAGCCTTATATAGCCCAGAGGGCGCCAAAAACTCAACAACACGTCGGCAAACGCGCGCGCTTACGCAGAGACGCTGCACCTGATACAACTCTATTAGCTGCACCATGCGCAAACGGCGGTGAAAGAATCCTGGCTCCGACTCTGGCTTTCTGACATTGCCCCCTTCCAATGGGCAGCCTCCGGATGCCTATCAGGGATCTCTTGTCAGGATGATTCCGGATAAAGGTATGCATCAGTCTCTTAGCATGAACAGCAGACTTCGGCTCCCATGTATTATCCTCAGGTCCATACCCCTTCCATTTAATCAAGAACTGAGTCACCCCTCTCCATTTCCTGCAATCCACAATAGATTCCACCTCATACTCCTGTTCGCCATCCATCATAAAAGGCTCCGGAACCGCAGGGGAACGATCACGGAATGAGTTGGCAACATCTTTCTTTAAGAGGGAGATGTGAAACACTGGATGGATTCCGTACGTAGCCGGGAGGGTCAGCTTGTAGGCCACAGAATTGATCTTACTTTCCACAGAAAAAGGACCGATAAACTTTGGACCCAATTTTTTAGGACAGGCCAGTTTCAGATTGGCTGTAGACAGCCAAACACGGTCCCCTGGATTCAGGTTCAGAGCTCCCCTCCAGCCTTTATCAAAGTATTTCTTGCTGTCACCACAGCCTTGGAAATAGCATCCTTTAATACGCGGTTGTTGACTCAGAGAAATTCCAGTGTATTCTGAACTGCCGGCAATGCGGAATCGGGCAAGGTAAGTGGAAGAAAGGCCGGGTGAAATCCATAATTGGAAAAGAAAGGAGATTGCTTGGACGAGGAGTGAACCGAATTATTATAAGCGAATTCCGCCATGGGAAGTAGCGAAGACCAATCCTCCTGGGAAAACGAGGAAAAACAATGCAGGTATTGCTCCAACGTCTGGTTTATCCTCTCAGTCTGTCCACTGGACTGTGGGTGATAAGAGAAAAACAAGCATAATTGAATTCCCAGTGCTTGACATAAGGCCCTCCAAAACCGAGAGGTAAATTGCACCCCTCTATCAGACACACGGGTGGCAGGGAGGCCATGAAGTCTCACAATATCCCGAATAAACATGCGTGCAGTTTCAACCACCACGAACACTCCCGTGTAGCCTTCTGAGGGGGGGGAAGTTCCACAATAAAGTCCATGGAGATGCCCTTCCATGGTCTATTAGGGACAGGTAATGACTGCATTAATCCCCAGGCCTTGGAGTGACTTCCTTTATTCCGTAGACACACTAAGCAAGAGTTTATATACTTGCGGCAATCAGTCCGTATGTTGGGGCACCAAAAATAACGCTGGACCAAATCCACAGTTTTATGAAGGCCAAAATGCCCTGCCAAAGGAGCGTCATAACAAGCCTTTAATATCTCCGTGCGAAGCCCGAGGTACAAAAATTCTCCCCTCATGCAACAACAGGCCATCCGCTTCAGATACATCCATATTGTAAGGGGCAGACTCCATAGAAGTCGCCTGTCGAATCCGAGAGATGAGATCCGGTTGGAGCAGCAGAAAATTGCCAGCCTGTAGGATCATATCTGGTTCAGTAGCGGGCTTGCAATCAGGAAATACACGAGACAACGCGTCGGGTTTAACGTTTTTGGAACCCAGGCAATAGGTAATGTGGAACTGGAATCTCGAAAAAAACAACGCCCATCTCGCCTGCCGGAAATTCAAACGTTTAGCTGACCTCAGGCATTCCAAGTTTTTATGGTCCGTAAATATCAAGATTGGTTGTGTAGCCCCTTCCAATAGATAGCACGACTCCTCCAGTGCAAGCTTGATAGCCAGTAACTCACGATCCCTCACATTATAATTCCTTTCCGCCGGGCTAAGTTTGCGAGAAAAGAAGGCAACAGGATGCAATAGTGACTTTGGACCTTGCCTCTGAGAGAGCACTGCACCAGCTGCGGTTTCCGATGCGTCCACCTCCAAGACGAATGGCAATGCGGGTTCAGGATGGGCGCAGACGTGAATAGCCCCTTCAGTTCTGAGAAGGCAATTTGAGCTGCATCCGTCCATTGAAAACGGCTGTGTTCTGGTCAGCTGCGTGATTGGAGCTATAATGGCCGAAATTTTTTTGATAAACTTTCTGTAAAAATTGTCAAAGCCCACAAAACGTTGCACCCCTTTCTTGTCCTTGGACGATGGCCATTCCAGAACTGCAGACACCTTTTGAGGGCCCATAGCAATACCTGCAGTCGAGATCACAAAGCCCAGGAATTGAATGGTCTGTCTCTCTATCTCACATTTCTCAATTTTTGCCAACAGTCCAAAAAGTCAAAGTCTAGCCAGGACCCCTCTTACATGCTGTCGATGCTGCATCAGAGAGGGAAAAAAAATAAGGCCATCATCCAGATACACTATCAAACATTGGTCAAGAAAGTCCTGGAAAATATCGTTTACCAGGTGCTGAAAAGTGGCAGGAGCATTGCAGAGACCGAGCGGCATGACCAAATATTCATAGTGACCAAAGCGAGTCCGAAATGCGGTCTTCCATTCGTCCCCTTCTCGGATTCTAACAAGGTTGTAAGCTCTTCTGAGATCCAGCTTGGTAAAGATTGTAGCAGAGCGCAATCTCTGGAACAGTTCCGGAATCAGAGGAAGAGGATACCGATTCTTTACTGTTATCTGATTTAATTCCCTGTAGTCTATGCAAGGGCGTAGCGTATGGTCCTTTTCTATGAAGAATATTCCCGCCCCCGCTGGGGAGGTAGATGGGCGGATGAACCCTTTCTTCAGATTTTCAGCGATGTAGGCCCTTAAAACTTCCACTTCAGGTTCTGATAAAGGATAAATACGTCCATAAGGAATTTTCGCCCCTGGCAGCAGTTCAATGGGACAGTCATAAGGGCGGTGTGGTGGTAGAATATCTGCTTTTTGCTTGCTGAGGACATCCAGAAAGTCATGATACTGGGGAGGAACAGATTGCAACAATTCCGGGCAGATCTCATGCTGACTCAATGCAATACATGGTGCAGGAGTTGGCCAGAGGCAGTTCTGCATACAGTAGGAAGATCGAAACTTTATTCCACCTGTCTCCCAGTTATATATAGGGTTATGGGCCTTTAGCCCAGGATAGGCCCAGGATAATGGAAAATAGGAGGGAGGAGATCACATCCAGACGAAGGAGTTCAGAATGTCCAGAATCCAGGATAACTGGAATGAGAGCTGTTTCTTGGGTAACTGGAACAGAACTGATATTAGACCCATCTGCCAGATGAATGGTGAGACTCTTGGAACCAGGCTGTAGTGGTAGGTGATGCATCTGAGCGAACTGCTGATCCACAAAGCAACTGCAGGCCCCTGAATCAATTACGGCCTGAGATTTGACTTCCCCTTCCAATAGCTGCAAGGAAACAGGAACAATAATGTGAGAAGTCCGATCGAGCATCTTGGCATCAAAAACTTGCGCAATAGAAGCTCCACACTTACGGGTCTTGTTGGGGCAGGCTCGTACATAATGCCCAGATTAACCACAGTGCAGGCATCCAGGAAGTCTGGTGGCGGCGGTTCTTTTCTTCCAGCGACAACGAGCCCCGGATGACACCCAGTAGCATAGGTTCTGGGGGTTCCCCGGGATAGACATGGGCAGCATTGTCTGAATGGAGCACAGCAGGACTAGAAACCAATGGAATTCTGGGCAACATCCATGTAGGCCGGACTTGACTGTTTTTTTCTGTCCTGCGTTCTCTCAGTCTTCTGTCAACCTGAATTGACAGTCGGATCAGATTTTCCATACTGTCAGGCGTCCCAATACGTGCTAATTCATCTTTAATGGCATTAGAAAGGCCGAAACGGTACTGACAACGCAGGGCAGCGTCATTCCAATCCGTGCCCATACTCCATCTATGAAATTCCACCACATACTCCTCCACAGGTCATCTGCCTTGCTCGAGCGAATGCAAAGTAATTTCTGCTGTGGTAGCACGATGTGGATCGTCATACATCAATGCCATGCCGCCAAAGGAGGAACCGACTGAATCCAAGAGGGAACTTTCCTGTTCGAGGAGACGATGTGCCCAGGCTTGAGGTTCCCCCGTTAATAAGGAGATGATGAACCCCACCTTAGTGGTTTAGGAAGAAAAAGTAAGGGGTTGCAACAGGAATTATAATCTGCATGCGTTTTGGAATGCACGGAATTTGCTTCGGTAACCGGTGAAACGTTCCAGTAAGGGGACCCGTGGTTCAGGAGATGGAAATTGAATGGCTGAGTCAGTAGTGGGACTTGCTGCAACTGGTAGAACAGCAGGGGGTGGTGCAGGTCCGAGGGCCGTGCTGTTTGCCAAGGATTCCAGTCACCCTTCCAGTTGACCATAGCCCTCCTGAAGTCCTTTAACCGCCTGGGTCAGGGCTACCATTTGCTGACACAGTTTTTTCAAGATGGAGGCCCCCTTATCAGACTCCATTGTGGCTGTCAGATACTGTCACGTACCTTAGGGGAGTCTAAGATGTCGAGGGCGGCCTCTCTCACTTCACTGGTCTTGGGGCACCTGAATGGGTACAGGAGCACCGGGGCACAGAGGGGCAGGAGTGCCAGTAGTAGCTGAATCCGATGAACAGCAGCAGCAGACAAGGATAGCAGGGTAGTCAGGATAGGCCGAAGTCATCAACGTGCAGGCAACGTGGTACAGAGGATGAGGCAGGAGGATGGTCTGGAACAAGCCGAGGGTCAATCACTGGAGAGAAGCAGAAAGGTCAAAGCCAAGCCGGGTCAAGATAACAGGAACACTTCAGGAGCAGGATACAGGAACACAGGGAAGTTGACGATCTGACAGCAAAGGAGGTTTGTTAGTTACAGCCTTATATAGCCCAGAGGGCGCCAAAAACTCAAACACGTCGGCGCACGTGCACGCAAACGCGCGTGAGACGTGCACGCTTACGCAGAGATGCTGCACCTGATACAACTCTATTAGCTGCACCATGCGCAAACGGCAGTGAAAGAATCCTGGCTCCGACTCTGGCTTCCTGACCCTTCTTGAGATTCAATACTGAATGTTATGAAACCTGTTTAAAAAATGCTAATAAAAACTGATTCAACACTAATGCTGCCTGCGTACAGCAGCGTTAAGGACTTTTGTCACCTCCGATGTAAAGTGACAGCATGAGAATCTAAACCTGTCACTTTACTTTGGAGGTGGCAGGAGTCCTTAACACTGCTGTACACAGGCAGCATTTGGATAAGCATTACAGTGTATAAAACTGGCGCTTTAAATTTTTTTAAAACTGGAGCCAGCTCTTTAAACATGTGCCGCAGTTCATAAGAATGCTGCCGAGGTCCCCAGCAAGCACGGGACTTCAACAGCCTTCCTGTGAACTGCAGTGCCAATTTACAGCGCCAGACGCACATGTTCTCCTTCCTGAAACATTGCCACCCACACCTGCCCACGAGACCCTGCACAGCTGTCCTGAGACCCTGCATGGCCTCCTGAGGACTTCCCCGCACGGCCTCCTGGGAATACACACAGACCACCTGAGATCCAGCACAGCCTCCTAAGACCCTGTACAGTCACCTGAGACTCCGCACAGCCTGCTGAGACCCTGTAGAGCCATCAATTTTCCATTATGGGCATGACTGGGGCCTAATTTTTAAGTTTCGCCTAAGGCCTCGCAAAGTCTAGAGCCGCCTCTGCTTCATTGTAACCAGTTATTGCATGAGTTTGAGCTGTGACATACTGTATCCTTGTACCAGGTCCACTGGAAAGGCTACAGTCCAGAAGAGCGTTCTTGGGTTTCTTCCTCTGAGCCTTCCATGCTCACTGTTCCCATGAGTCTTTTGTCCTCCCACCGGGGAGGGGTCATTAGGGGAAAGGTACTGTCAGGGTTTCTTACCCTTTCTTGTCCAGTTGATCTGCAGCCTGTTTTCTTTTGCAGTGTCTCTGACACTGTTCATTCCTCTTTGGCACCCTCTTATGACCAAACATGTAAACATCACCATTCTGCAACCCATGACAAACTCATGGCAACTTCCTGTCTTAGAGTGTTGATGCAACAGCAGTTCACTATTTAATCCTCAGCTTGTCCATTTGTCTGTGTATAGATCTACCAAGTGCTTTGCTGTTGTTTCAGTTCTCTGTGTTTGACCTTGGTTCTGGCTGACTGATCTCCTGGTTCCTGACTTCGGCTATTGTTTCCGTTCATCCTGCTCTCAGTCTTCCCTAACCTGGTTCGGCTGACTACCCGCTTTGGCATCTGACCTCTGGCTTGGCATCGATGACGTCCTGGATTTTTTCCATTGTTTTTTTTTCCATTTTTGTTTATTGTTATTTTCAATAAACTCCTTTTATTTTTAACCTGCACTTTAAGTTTCTGCCTGGTTTCTTGGTTCCCTAACAAAAGGTTGAATTGGATGGGCCTGTGTCTTTATTCTACCTTAACAACTATGAATTTAGACTGGAAAGTATTCTATCAATGCCTTCAGCTGCGGTACACATTTCAGGCACTGAATAATATGCTTAACATATCCATCTCTAATATGGATGTCCCGATACATAGCGCCGAAGCATGCGCTATTTTTATTTCTTAGCTTACCGGGTGTGACAGACTCACCTTCCGACGCTCCAGCGTTGGACCCAGCAACCGCGCACGTACGGCGCTTCATGCAGCTCCTCCCCCGGCTCGATAGCCATTCAATTTAAGTACGGCGTGGTTGATTGCTCGGCGTTCCACTAATACCTAGTGAATGCCGAGCGATCCCCCACTGCGGCATTCAGAACCTCTTCCGCTCAGACGCCGTGACAGGTCACCCCTGGAGAGACTGCTGCTTCTACCACCAGTGCTGCCAGCCACATTCAACTGCCCTTCTTCAGCGTAGCAGCCCAGCTACCTGAGAGATCTAGAGAGCTCTCCAGAACCGCAAGTAGATCTTGTTTATATGGACTGATTTTAGCTTAAATTCGGACTCCTCTCAGAATTAAAAGTAAATGAGACGTGGATCATAGCACTATTGTAGGTGAGATGTACTTCAATCTGTCCTGTTAAAATCCCTGCCTCCCTCTCACAGACTGACACAACTCTTTATTTTACACAGAGTGTACCCCATCCCTGAATTTCTGTATAGGATTGACCATCATCCTAACTCCTGCTGCCACAAATGTGCTCAATCCCAAGGGAATTTGATGTGGTGACATCCCAAGCTAAAGAGATACTGGGCTGGTGTTATTACATCATGTAATAATGTCCTGGGTAGCAATCTGGGGACCAGTCCTCTTACCTGTATCCTGGGACACTAACTCCCACCAAGAGGAATATACAACCCTGGCAGTTTCAAGATCACTATTTATTGCTTGCAGTTGGCCTGTGAGTGGGTCTCTGCAACTCGTCCCTCTGTAGAGGAATAGCTATGAGAACTTAATAGATGCATCTTATTTGAGAAACACACCTACTTCCTTTTAAAAGACCTGAGCAAATGTCACCAAATCTAGTTCTGTTTGAGTGTGTTGGATCATGGTGCTGGTCTTATGATTTTTACCCTTGTTGTAATGAGTGAAATCCTTTTTATTACCTATTCACATTTGTTTTGAAAAATAGAGCCTCCCAGCGACCTTTCTATGTAACTGCAATAGCAATGCCATTACTCTCAACATAAAGTTTGCCTAAATCAAGGATAGCAGAAGAGCTGTCAACATAGTTTACATACTACAAGGGACTAATGGATATAAGTTGTCAGCAAGCAGCGGAGGGAATTAACTTTTAACTTAAAATTTTTCGCCAAACTACTCTGTTCTTAGTAGCTCACTGGTCTTTTTTTAGCATATTAAATCTTCAGCGATAAATGCAAATTCTAAGCCCTCCTATCTCTTCCTACACAATATTATGTCTAATACATATTACACTGCAGTATAGAATGCCACAACCACTAGGGGCAGTGTTTAGCTGCCCTGCCCAATATAATTTGTAGGCTCAAATAGGCAAATTTCTAGCACACCACTTCTGCTGCTCCACTTTGAGATACTTTGATTATGGCATTATTGGGGGGTGCCACTGCTGGAGCTATTGAAAATTGGAATCTATGATACTGTTTTGATGCCTTTACTGCCTCCAGAAAGAACAACCAACATGTGGCTTTGTGATAAGGTGATGAGATCGTTAAATAACAATGTGATTTGCTGAGACTTGCTTCATGGGAGTGTTCCAGGGACAAAGAAAAAGGCCATGACGTGTGAAAGAGAGAGAGAATGACCATGGTAGCTGGATGACTGAGACTACAACTTTTTTCCCTACTTCCCCTTCCACATTCCCTTTCCATTTCCCTTAATGCTAACTAGAATTTGTGTATATCCCCGTTTGTAAATAAACCCAACCCTTATTTAAGATTTAGTTGTCTGTCATTAAATCAAGGAACCCCAAACAGAGCACATTCTACAGCCACCACTACTAATGCCCAAATATAATGCTGCCTGCAGTGATGGCTACCCCTAACTTCCAGGGCCACTTCTGTTCCCACCTCTTATGTGCAATTGAATTATATCAGTGCACTCTGTGCCACTGGGGAGCTGGGAAGGACATGTTTCCTGGTGGGGTGATAGGCATGAGATACAGTGTATGTCAGAATGAGCCAGAGACCCACACACAGCAAATTATGAGGTGCTGGACTGAGGTCTGAATCTGATACTGAGGTAATTTCGGTTTTCAACCTGTTCTCCTCCCTGTACTTAATATAGAAAACCATTTCACTGTGATATTTCTCTTAATCTCTTGTCTTGTGTACTGATTATCAGCAATATTAGTGCTTTTATGTACACATTCACATTCAACTTTGATTTAGCTGACTTTACTTTTCTTGGCTTGGCATGGGACTAAAATAATTGTATGAGCTTGATGACCAAGGCTTCTACAAATAAAGCAAGTTAGCATGCGTATTTTGGAGGCCTTTACAGCGCGGGCTGTCTCCGCCCCCACACCGCTCTGCCGCACTGTGATAGGCAGCCGAGCGGTGTGGGAGGAGAGACACCGGCCGCTCACAGCACTCTCCTCACGCAGTGCTCGGCAGCCTGGGGAGTTTCTTTTCTCCCCGCTGGGACACAGAGCAGCGCCCATCGGGGAGGAAAGAAACCAGGGATGCGCCGATGTATTGGCAGGAAAATGGCACTTTCGGCATTTAGCCAAAAGTGCCATTTTCAGGCCGATATGTTTCGGCGGCCGATATATCAGTGCATCCCTAGTCTTTACAGTACTGATTTTCTCTTTGTGATTGTATTTCTAGTAGTCTTAGTACGGTACTGATTCTCTATCTGCAGGCATGTTTTTGGTAGTTTCAGTAGAATACTGATTCCCTCTCTCTGCGGAAATTTTTCTAGGAATGTTGGTATGTTACGGGTTTTAACTCTGAGGAAACATTTCTGGCAACATCGGTACAGCACTGATTGTCTATGGAGATATTTCTGGTGTGAAGTCAGCACTATAATGATCCTGTCTCCTGATCCTGCAAACATGCTCCTTGTTCCGTCAGTACAAATGAATTTGTGTTGGGGAGGAGTTTGTGGTGGGGGGGGGGGGGGGGGGGTTCCAGATCAGCTGCCGCGGAAGGGATCCCTAAGGTCCCTAGCCCATGGGAAAAACAAGTATAAATCAAGGCTTGGCCACAGAAAGCAAGTGCTGAATGAGGTGGTGTCGAAGGTAGTAAAAAAAACAAAAAAAACAATAGCTGTATTTGTAGTTGCAGAATTAACAAACATCACACTATTTTATATAGTTACATCATTGATAATGCTCCTACACATAATTAACCTGTTTTTTGTTTCAGAACTACAAATCTCAGCTGTCCTATATTTTTTTTAATGAAAACATGTTGGGAGTTTTTTATATATTACAGCTTGTCAGTCCTTAGATGTGGTGGCTGCATTCGGTTTCTTTTTTTTCAATATTGTTTTTTTTAAACTTTATTTTCACCTGGTGTTTCTGCAAGTAACACACTTCCTGTCCTAGGGTGACAACACTCACTTACCCTAGCGTATCACGACAACAAAAACAGGAAATGATCACTGAAACCCCCTATTCTTCTCCATAACATAGAAGGGAGGGGTTCGGTAATCCTCATAACAATGTAACTAATTTAAGTGCGCACAGGCAGTTATCAGCTGACAAGTTTTCTGGCAATCTTAACAGGTATTTTTTTTTAACTTACTAAAGAGAAATAACAACACTTTCAATGGTATACTTATTGGACCAAAAGTGAACAAATCGGATACGTTTTCAGGGTTTACATACCCTTGGATTTTAGAGTAAGGGCAACAAAATTGTCATTGAATACACAGCTGAACAAATGCTGCTTACTTCGCAAGACTGTTGAATGTTGCAGTTTAGGGTGAGTGTCAATAGTAGCCTCTGCAACCTTTAATTATACAGTAATGGATCTGTTTTATCTTCACAGACTCCCTCATGGAGTTTACTCCCTCCTACCACCAAGCCCCATACCAGCCATGTGACCAGGTTTGGCTATAATTATGGCACAGACTGAGCAGATTATTTGCTTCTTAAAATATTTATACTATTATACCATTATACTATTAGAATAATACATAGTCAACCACATAAATAAATTACATACATATAAGAACATTAGAAGTTAGCCCTTGAAATCCAACACAAATGGCAAATTATACTTTAACAAAAAACTGACAATAGATCTAGTTTTGAGGAAAACACTGCGTAAAGTCTTACTTTTCAAACTTGACAGGTAATTGTATTGCATCAACATGCTCTTCAATATTATCACTAGCATCTAGAGTCCCTTGACTTATGATATTTAGGGTTTCTTTCCTGGCCTCTTGAGATAACGTGAAGCTTTCATAAAATGTAGTCATTCCAAATATTTCACTGCATTTGGGAAAAAGAACATATGTATGTTGTCAATCATATATGGAGGTCTCAATCAAAGTACTTATACTAAGACTCAAATATGATACACCCTTTATATCCAATAATGTTTCTGGTACTAATTTTGCAACAATCTGGATATTAAAGATCATCTCAACAATCTCTGCTGACAGTTAACAGCTGTCCTGACATGTAGTGGATAAGCATAATGAGTGAAAACATAATGAGGTCATGATTTCTCCTACCAGAACAATCAGAAGCAATATGGGTCTGTTTATTTGGACGCGCATTGCCTGTGTTTGAATATTATTGCTTGGCTGCCACTATGCTTTGGAGCTTCAGAGAAAGCAAAGATTTTAGAACTATATGCAGCCTTTTGGCTGCATATAGCATGGGTCCAGGCCTATAATAAAAATATTTAATGGGAGGTTGGTTTGGGTCCTATTGAAATGGGATCTGGGGAGAGATTGTGGCAAGCCCCTGGTTAGTCTTCCTGAAATCTATAGACAAGCTCCTCTACCTATTTATACTTCATTGCACTTATCTAATACCAGGCTAGATACAAACCGTCATATAACCTGCTATGTCCCAAATGTCAAGGTGCTCCTGGCCCTTTTCTAAAAATCTGCTTTGGCCCTGCCCACAATTACAAGCTTTCTAGAAGCACACTTGTTGCTGGGCTCTCTTGAGTGTTTAGAGTTAAATACATATTTGCATACATTCTTGTATGAGGTGCTGCTAACTGAATATAATACCCAGGGTGTCGATTCAAGTTGTGGTGTCTACTGTAGAGCAAATGGAAAAACCATTTACTTGTCAGTTAGATGAACCAACTGCCCAATCATAAATGGTGTTCCCTAAGTGCAGACTAATAAAATTGTATTCTATTTTCTATATGCCGTGCAGCAGGTGGGCCTTTAGAGAGCCAGGAGAAGTCTTTACCAGGGATTATGTATAACCCAGATTCCTGTCCTACACCTTCTGGGACTTCCAGTCAGCCCCAGATTTTACACCTTGCCCTCAATGGCAATTTAGTGCAGGTGAGGCAAACAGACTGAGGAGCAGACAGTCTGTATGCTGGAGCTAAAGGTTGGTAGCCTACCGCAAGGTTTGTGCAGGTTCATAGTTTGTAATGTGTTTGTGTGTAGAATTCCCGAATGACAGAAATAGTGAATGCAAACAATTATGTATTTCCGATAACGAAAATTTCGGATGCATCCGAATTTCTTTCCCCATTAAGTTTTATTGTGTAAAGCATTAACTTAAAAAAAAAAAAAAACAATGCAAATTTTCGTTAGCGGTAGTATGTACGAATAGCAAAGTGACATTAGACAGTCAGCAGAAGGGAAAAAAAAAGAAAAAAAGTGTGAGGTCCCCAATTGATCTCAGACCCTTTAGAAATGTTTGGAGGGACACACCCCCCCTCCCCCCAAGTTAAAAAAAAAAGTGCATGGGATTCCCCCCAAAAGTTATTTTTTTGGGGAAAAAAAGGGGGGTAAAAAACGTGGGGTCCCCCTTAAAATTCCTACCAGACCCTTGATCCGACCAGAGTTTTGGCAGGAAAGGGGGGGGATGATCGGATGCCCCACGCGTCATACCAGGCCACGTGCCCTCGGCATTATTTGTACCCCTACTCATTCACTAAAGGGTTAAAAGTAAATGAATAAACACACCACACATTTTTGACAATTCCTTTATTTTATTTTATTTTTTTAGAATTTGAAAGCACTAGATTTTATTTGCAATTACAAGCCACAACATGTCTCATTAACTTTGTTTAATGGTCTCAAAATTTGGTGACAGGTTTTTGGTCAAGTTGTTCCCACTTAAAAATTACTGATTTAAAACACTAATAACTTAAAACTGCCACAAACAATAGTCCACAAAATATTCCTTTCCTTCTGAAGCTTTTACGATGCATTGTTATCATTAACCAGTCTTTTACTATTAAACTTAAATGGCCAATTGAGACAAACAGTTCTGAGACCGATCTTCCACAGCTGGTTAAGACTGAGGTGGTGCTGGATTGAATTAATTTGGTTTTCTGGGCCTTCTGAGCAGACTTTGTAACTTTGCCAGTACTGGCTGCCTTCTTTTCGACGGCCTTGATGACACCAACGGCAACAGTCTATCTCATGTCACGCACAGCGAAGCGACCAAGAGGAGGATAGTCAGAGAAGCTCTCCACACACATGGGCTTGCCAGGGACCATTTCAACGATGGCAGCATCACCAGACTTCAGAGACTTGGGGTTTTCTTCCAGTTTCTTACCAGAACGATGGTCGATCTTCTCCTTGAGCTCAGCAAACTTGCAGGCAATGTGAGCAGTGTGGCAATCCAGCACAGGTGCATATCCTGCACTGATCTGTCCTGGGTGGTTCAGGATAATGACCTGTGCAGTGAATCCACCAGCTTTCAATGGTGGGTCGTTCTTGCCGTCACCAGCAACGTTACCACGACGGATATCCTTCACGGAAACGTTCTTTACGTTGAAACCAACGTTGTCACCGGGCATAGCCTCAGTCAAAGCTTCATGGTGCATTTCCACAGACTTAACTTCAGTTGTTACATTGACTGGAGCAAAGGTAACCACCATACCTGGCTTGAGGATACCAGTTTCAACACGACCGACTGGTACTGTACCAATACCACCAATCTTGTAGACATCCTGCAGAGGCAGACGAAGAGGCTTGTCGGTAGGGCGGCTGGGTGGCAGAATGCTGTCAAGAGCTTCAAGCAGAGTGGTTCCACTGCCTTTTCCCTCTTTGCGGGTGATGGCCCATCCCTTGAACCATGGCATGTTGGCACTGGGTTCAAGCATGTTGTCACCATTCCATCCAGAGATGGGCACAAAGGCAACTGTGTCTGGGTTGTAACCAATTTTCTTGATGTAGGTGCTGACTTCCTTTACAATTTCCTTGTATCTCTTCTGGCTGTATGGTGGCTCAGTGGAATCCATTTTGTTAACTCCAACAATAAGCTGCTTCACACCCAAAGTGTAGGCCAGAAGAGCATGCTCACGAGTTTGTCCATTCTTTGAGATACCAGCTTCAAACTCACCAACACCAGCAGCAACAATAAGCACAGCGCAGTCAGCCTGAGAAGTACCAGTGATCATGTTCTTGATGAAGTCTCTGTGACCAGGGGCATCAATAATTGTGACATAGTATCTGCTGGTCTCAAATTTCCACAGGGAGATGTCGATTGTGATACCACGTTCACGCTCAGCCTTTAGTTTGTCCAAGACCAAAGCATATTTGAAGGAGCCCTTTCCCATCTCAGCGGCTTCCTTCTCAAATTTTTCGATGGTACGCTTGTCGATACCGCCACATTTGTAGATGAGATGTCCAGTTGTGGTGGACTTGCCAGAATCTACGCGTCCTACGAATTCCTTTATTTTAAAAAAATGGATCCAGCGTTAATCACGATAAACGACGCCCGCCGGAAAAAAAAAAAAGTCCCGTTGCACACCGACCTGTTCAAACCTGATGAAGACTCGCCGCAAAATGACATCTCTGGCCCGATTGTAAACAAATGGGCGGAGCAAGCCATGACGTCACGGGGCTCGTTCAGCCCATTTGACATTCTGAGCTGTCAAATAACACAATAACATTCGTAGCATGGGGGATTGGGGGAAAAGCATAGCTTTCCCCTCAACTCCTCTTAGTTGGCATTTTACACTGTCCTTTATTCCCCACTGTCTACCAGGAGGCTGCTGCCTTTAGGTTTTGGAAACATCAAGTGTGGAGCTCAGCTATAAGGAAAGATTAGTTGAACTAAATTTGTTCTCTGTTGAGAAGAGGCCAGGGGGGACATGATCACCATGTATAAATACATAAATGGTTCATATAGTGAGCTTGGTGCCAAACTATTCACTTTAAGGTTACAGCAAAGGACAAGGGGGCACTCTTTGCGTCTAGAGGAAAAGAGGTTTAACTTTTGCATATGAAAAGGCATCTTCACAGTTAGAACTGTGAAAATGTGGAATAAACTCTCTCAGGAGCTAGCTCTAGCTAGCTCAGTTACCTGTTTAAAAAAAAATCTGGATGCATTCCTAAATGCACAGAATATTACTAGACATTCATTTTTTTACAAGTAAAATAAACACCAATGTTAGGATCCAGAGCGCCTCCAGGTGGTGCTGGAGCTAAGCCCTGCAGTTCTTGTGCTCACCTGCAGGTGTCTTCAGGCAGCCAGGAACTGTTAGGTACCAGACCACCACTGGGTGGTGCTGGAACGTGCAGCTCCAGCGCTTACCTGCGGGTGTCTCCCAGCTGCCAGCATTTAGCATTACCTGGGAGGCTATTTAAACCCTCCCTGCAGTCAGGACGATGGCTCAGTATCATGTTATTATTTCCTGTGTATCCTGAGCCCTGTTACCCGTTTGCAGTCCTGAGCCCTGTTGCCCGTTTGCAGTCCTGAGCCCTGTTGCCCGTTTGCGCTCCTGGCCCCC